>NW_017306806.1:383950-418081 GCF_000935625.1 Nanorana parkeri
TATATATATAATGATATCCAATGCTTTTTGGGGTTTTAATATATCCCGTTCTTCAGTGCTTTAGATGAGAATAATTAGTGTAAGGTATGAGGTGTCGTGGTTAGTGGCATGTTAGTCCCTGTACTGGTTAAATGTGGCCTGCACTTTTACATGCAATAGGACTCCAGCAGGCCACATTGAACCAGTACAGGGATTGACATGTAAGTAATGTTGTCACCTTGTACTTTACACTAATAATTCTTATCCAACTACCTGACGAAGGGGACATATCCGAATAACAAAATGCAATGGCTTTGATTACAGGAATCAAAGAAGCATCTATGAGTATGAACTATTCTTCCATTCATGACATGTTGTGCAGGTGAGCAGACTAGACCTTTCAACTAGGGATGCACAGATACCAAGTACCATACTTGGTACAAGTACAGATACTTTTCTAGCTCCAAGACTGGAGAAAAACTCAAAAGTTAGGAGGCATCTGTAATTTTTAAGGAGCATTGGCTATGGGGCTCCTGGGATTTGTGCATCCCTATTTTAATGTATGATTTGTTTTATATACATAAATATAGGGATGCACCTATACCATTTTTTCCAGACCAAGTACAAGAACCGATACTTGTCCAAGTACTCACAGATACAATTCCTACGTTACTATGTCATGGGATGCAGTGGCGTAACAACCGGGGGTGCAGCAGGGGCGCAGGGGCGCAGGCCTCAGGCGAAAAGTGAAGGGGGGGCGCCGGCCGAAAATGGCACTTTCGGCTAAATGCCGAAAGTGACATTTTCCTGCCGTTTTGCCGGCGCGGCCGTGATTCCTTTCATCTGTCATTTTCTCTCTGATGTCATTTTCTCTCTGATTCCTTTCATCCCCGCTGGGCACTGCTCTGTGTCCCAGCGGGGACATTATATAAAGTATAATAAATGTCCATGTGTCCAATTATGTAAAAGCAACACTATTCCATATATAAAAGGTTTCACACCAAAAAACCACCAGTAGCAAAAAGCTAGCAGATTATGATGTTGTGGACCTTCATTCAAGAGAGGATATATTTACCAGTTAGAATTTAAAGTTGAAGGGGAGGAGAAGGGTGCAATATACAGTAGATGATTCGACAAAAATGATTACAGCATATAACCTCTCTCTTCTTCATTGATGCATTGCTTTAAAAATATTATTTGTTAACATGCTATAATTGGTCACTGTTTCTCCAACTGATCACAGATCTACATCGCTATACACATACTAATGTAATGGTATTCCATTTCAACATTGTTGTATTGTGTAGATCTCTTTTCATTTCTCTTAGACATTGTATTTATATAGTTTTGGTTATTGCAATTAAATTTGCTGCTCAGAAGTGTGTTTTTAGGGATTGGGAATCTACCAGTCATTTTTTCTATCTAGAACAGCGGTCACCAACCAATTTTGGTGGTCCCTGGGCCCCTCTGATGCTGTGCAGGCTGGGCAGTCATTGAAGCTCCAGGGCTGCCTCTCACTGACTCAAGCAGCGGCTGTCACAAGGAATGCGTGGCTCAGTTCGGGCTCTGCGGGAGGCGGGGCATCTCGTCAGTACCCGGACTGAGCAGGCTGCGGGACATTGAAAAAGTGGGGAGAAGCCAGGTAATAGTGGCTCATTGTGGGGGAAGGGGAGGCACGGGGGAATTTAAAATGATGAATTTAGTGGTCCATGAGGTCCGAAAGGTTGGCGACCGCTGATCTAGAACGCATTTATTTCATGAGGCATGTGTAGGGAGTTTGTGTGATACATGAAGGTTCTACTTTTTCTCCAGGTCAAAGACTGGAACTATGCTGTTCCTAAGCTCCCTGCCAACTTCCCACTTGAGGCTTTTTCTTCTCCACATTTTGTGGGACAAACAAGCATACACTATTTTCATCAGGACTGTTCTTCTTTATAGCAGATTAATAACCCTATCAATGTGGTTGTCTTTTTACTCAGCAGACTGAAAGTGAGTTGGTGACCAAGCTGTATTGCTACACTGCAGTAAAAAATAATCAGGTCACTGACCTGGCAATTTTGTTAGACAGCATAATCACAAGACTGGCTAAACCGAATCTGATTTTTTTGACACATTAGACGGTTTGCATGTTTCATGTTTTGTGAACACAGTGCCTTCTGTAGTTCAGCTTTAAGCACTTGAGTCCCCAGGCCTTTTTTTCTAAATCAAAGTGTCCCAGAGCGTTTTTCATAGTTTAGGCGATATCTTGGTTTGGCACATTATATCTTTTAGGTTTTGTAGTCTACTCTTATGTTTGAAATATTTTTTGGGACAGATATTAATTTAATTTTGTAGCAAATTTGGATACATATATTTTTGTCTCCTTTTGTTTTTATTGGGGATAAAAAGTAAAAAAATGTTTTAAAAAGACATTTTCCTTGCTGCAGGGAGGTGCTGGACACAGCTACAACAACTCTCTCCCAGCCTCCATACTCAGTGGAAGTGCAGTGATGTCACACATGGTATAGCTACACTAAACTCCTATGGAGCAAGCTGTAGAAGCAACAGAAGCCCAAAAGCTGATAGTTTCAGCTCCTGAATTTAGTGCTGGGTCCTGGCTGTCAGAAACTGGTGGTGGTACCAGTGCTCATGCTTGTGGGGACTCCAAGGAGCCGCAGAGACCAGCTTTCATTTTAAACAGTGCTGGGATGAATAGCTGCTATCCCAGTTCTGTTTTAAAATGGTGGCTGGGATTCAAGTGGTTAAATATGCATTAACCTAATTTTGTTATGTTTTCTTAATGAATATTTACCAGGTTCCAGCTAGGTCTCTTACTCAGGATATTTCTTAAAGTAATGGATATTGAAAAAGATAACTGATATTTTTGCATCGTGTGGTGCAGTAAAACAAACTATTAAAGACCAATATTAGCACAAAAATGTACTGAATGTTTAATAAAAGTGCTATTGATTTCCTGAGATCAGCTATGGCTGGAAATTACCTCCTGCTCTCTCTGTATGTGTATGCTTATCTTTTAATCAGACAAACAGTTCTCTTTAACTCTTGGTGCTAATGCCTGCCAGCTGAACGATCTGTTGCATACTCAAAGTTTTCAACAGTTTATCACAGTTTTTCACACAGACTTGAGGGGGCTGCTCATCCAATGCTCTGGGGCTTCCACCACGAACATAGAAAACAAATGGGAACAGAGCGCCACCTCCGTGTGTAAAATCATTTATTAAATAAATAAAACAAAGGATATATGTACTCACAAGAAAATGTTTTCATCATGCTTTAACAACAAACAAGAAGCCACACTGTCTGTCAACCCAACATGGTATCGACCCAAAGATGTACCACGGTTGTCTCCGGTCACATGTTTCCCCTTCATCAGAATCACGCTTCTGATGAAGGGGGCTTGCCCCTGAAACGCATCAATCTTGGCACACTGTGGCAGGTGGACGGTGATGTGACCGGAGGCAACCGTGGTACATAGTCGGGGCGATACCATGTTGGGTTGACATACAGTGTGGCCTCTTGTTTGTTGTTAAAGCATTATGAAAACTTTTGCTTGTGAGTACATATATCCCCTTTTTCATTTATTTTAATAAAGAATTTTACACACGGAGGTGGCGCTTTGTTCCCTTTTGTTTGCTTATCTTTTAATAACTGAACTCTTTAAATAATCCCACCTGCACATCTCACTGCTTTCTAATTCTTACAGCTTTGGGTTTTGGCGAAACTCATCTTAAGCTACATTTAAAGCTGAGGTCCAGGGAAATATAAAACACACAGATGCATAATAAATATTTACTTGCTTGCCTGGAGTTCTGCTTTAAAAGCAATGTTTCCTATAGCTATGAGTTCCTTCAAATATTATGAAATGTATTTATACATTCAAAAAGCATAGGTACCTGAATCTGTCTTCATGTAATATCCCTGCATAGCGTAATGAAAATCTATTCCATAACTGTCAGTAACAGAGACAGTAGTATCATCCTTCAGGCTGTGCTGTCTGGCAGAGGTGTATGAACCAAAAAAGTGGCTGAACAGCATTACAAATCCTTTAACTAACCAGGCAGTAGATTTCATAGGTTTTAAAGGCAGGAAAGTAGAGGATTTATTGCTAAGCTCACTTTTCCAAAATCTCAGAATGCCAAGCATTAATATATTTTCTGTTTCTGTCACATTATTGGCAGGTTCACCCTTCTTATGTTGTATTGCACTAACCATCTTAGAAATCCGTAACTGTGCTTTAATCTTTCATTTCTTTAAATGTTTTAACTAATCTACAAATGTACATGTCTATTATTTAAACTAGAGCAATTGTCAGTCATATCAAGTCACATGCTTGGCTTGCATGTGAGCTAATAGTGGGTTATTCAGTATTAGGGATTGTTTATCATGGTTTTTCATACATGAAATGTAAAATAAGATCTTTTGTAACAATATTACTGACCGTATATCTAATTGCCCCTTTTTTGTTGGTATTAAAATGCGTTTTTCACAGCTAACTTGGAGTTCAGCTTTAATCTGCAATTTATAGATTCTATACCGAACATATCCAAATCAATGCACAATCAGTATGGTCAAAAATAATATGTAAAGGGCAGCAATAAAAAATAATACTAATACAATCACAGCAATTTAAACCTATTTTTTGTTGTGGGCTTTTGCAGTTTGCTCATCAACATTGTTGTTTTCTTTCATAAAAGAAAGTGTGAGACACATGTTTCTCTTATAAACAAAAAACTCCACTTTGTAATGAAATATAACTTCCAAGTAGTACATAAAACGAGGTCGAACTAGAGTAGTGGCCTGAAGTGCATGAAATGGATTAATGTCTCTTTATGACAAGGTGCTTCCTTTGTAGTCCTGGTGGGCTGCTGTAGCATCTGAGGTCTGGATAGAGTAATCATATTCACAGTGCAACAGCCTAATTAAATAACAGAGTATTTTGTTACTTTTTGTTAAAAAGGACCTTTACCCATATCTTTAAAATAACAACAAACACACCTTTAGAAATGTTTAGTAATGACAATCTACAAACAAATACTTCTAGATAATTGTAGGCTTTGTATTCTTTGCATACCTTATTTCTCTTTTTTTCTCCAGTCTTTGGCAGTGCCTAAGGGTTGACGAAGGGCAAATTACTAGCTCTCCCTTTACTTCCTGAAAATCTGGCACATGTGACTAGGACATGTGACCATGCACATCATCTCAGGGGAGGAAAATGCCTTTCCCTGAGATCTCGTATGATTACAGATGGGATTTCCCAGCAATGTAACCTTACCAGGATGCAACGCTTTGGCACATTACATCATTTGTGCCAGAACTGGACCAGGAAGTGAAGAACTCTATTTGTACATAAATGAAAAACATGTTTGTTTGACTAATGAATGTAAGATGATTTTAAATCAGCATGCAGAGCTGCATGCTGCTGTGGTTTTTAATGAAAGCCTGTTTTAAAGGTGTATCTGAAAATGTTGGCATGAGAAAAAGAAATCATATAATACACAGTAGGGTTGAATTACTAAAAGTTGTGAATGTCCACTTTGTAAAATTAATTATAGCAAAAAAGGTGAAACAATGAATACCCAATCATGAACACATAGGGGACTATTCACGAAGCAGCCAAAGGATCTAGCAGTAGCTTCAGCCGATCCTCCGGCTAGCTTCGGGCCGTACAGCTCCCGAACTTAGCCTTAGTCGAGCTGAACGCATATGCCTCAGCTCGGCTGAACCGCGCTGAAAGCCAAAGCTGGCCGAGCCTGCTTCTGACAGCTGGGCGGAGCCAGCCGTGATCTTACGGCTGGCTCTGGCCACTTGCAGAGAGATCAGCGTTGATGGTTACCAGCATAACCAGGGACACTGATCTCCAGACAGCAAACTCTCCCGGGCCCTCCGGGAGTCTCCTGCTCCCGGCCGCCCAGGAGAGAAACACTGCTTTTTTTTTTCTTTATTCTGACACAAAGCCGTGTCAGAATAGAAAAAAAATTATACATTTTGGCCCATTGGAATGCATTGCTAGATTCCTATTGGCTATTTCAATTTGCAATAGGCAATAGTAAACTAGCATTGCACCCGCCCTCTGCTGATGGACCTGATGGAGAACTGCAGCAGAGGGCGGGTGCAATGCTAGTTTACTATTGGCTATTGCAAATTGAAATAGCCAATAGGAATCTAGCAATGCATTTCAATGGGCAAAAATTATTATAATTTTTTTTTGTATTCTGACACGGCTCCGTGTCAGAATAAAGAAACAAAAAGAAAAAGCAGTGTATCTCTGCTCCCAGAGCGCCCGGGAGAGTTTATTTTTTTTCGTTTTTTTTGACGGCAGCAAAAAAATTGGGCGGAGCTATCTGTCATTTATTTTTTTGGACTTTTTAAACTATTTTTCTGTTCTCCTCGGTCCCTCTAAGGGACCGAGCAAAACAGCCGAGCCGAATGCCGCTCAGCGGCATTTGGTATTCACTCACTGCTGTTCGGCATCTATAAGAATAGACCGAACAGCAGCGAGCAGTCGATCCAAATGTTGGATCGACTGAGTTGAACTCCTCCTGCACTTCGGATCAGCCGAACATGCTGAGCATGTTCGGCCCAACCTGAAGCCACGTGAAGCCACCCGTTGTACGGCTGATTTCAGCCGATATACGGCTGAAATCAGCCGTACAAGCCTGAAGTGAATAGCGTTCGGCTCACTTCACTTCAGGTCGGTCTTTCACTCGGCTGCCTACGGCAGCTTAGTGAATAGACCCCATAGTTTGCTAAGTGAATAGTCTCTACTCCTTTAGTAAATCTAACCTGAGTATAACACTTTGGAATCAGATGCATTTATTTCCTATTACATTTATTAATATTTGTGCACTGTTCTTTTATCTGCCTATTTTCCAAAAATTTTCATATTTAGAAAAAGGCAAATAATTTTTTTTAAAGACTGATATTCAAGATCACATCCTAAATATCTGGATATGATCACACAGGTACAGTGTGACTAAATGTGAAATATCTTCACAAGACTTTAAACAAATATGGCTAATTAAAGGACCACAGTCAGTAGTGATTATACCAACTTTTAAAGCATATAAAAATAATTAGCATTCCGCATATTTTTTGCAAATGTTTTTATTTTAGTTTTTTTTTCATTTTGTTTACAGTATTTTTAATATTGTAGAGTTGTTCTTGATTGATTATATTGCGATCATGCAGCTAAATTATAAAATTGCATCAACCTTTTAGAAATGTTGGACAGAAAATAATTTTTTCAGTGTGCTAGTAATCCCACTGTGTGCAAAGAAACTAAGTTTTAACATATAAAGGCAAGGTCACACAAGGTGGATGTAAGAGGTAATTTCTTTTTTGGATGTTGAATGAAGGGTAAGCTTTCTAGAAGTGAATAAAGTGGAAAATAAGGGCTGTTGTGGCATAGGTAGGTAAATATAGTTTATTAGTAGGTAAATAGGTTAAGATGCACTTGCAAGAGCTATAGACAGCAATAAGAAAGGCAGATGAGAAAGTGATGGAAGGACATAGGAATTGTGATTATGTGAAATGAAGTGGAAAACCCTTGGTCTAGATGAATTACTACTTTTCACGCCACCAAGGATTCTTCCGGAATTGTCTGCATACTGCATTGTTTTGATGGACATTTCAGGCAGAATAATGACCCCTCTCCAAAGATACCGTCAGCCTCAGAGACAGTGGGTCATAATTAAAATGTATGGAATACCTCACCCATAAATGTTGCTTGTAGCCTGAGCCAGCTTTAGGAAAAACAGACTGGTTTTATAGCTGTTGTTTAAGCAGCTTTCAATCACAAATTTCTTTATTTTGTAATCATGTTTTAATCTAGTTAATTTTTAGGGGTTTAAAATGCACTTAAAACATTTTTACATGTTAAGGTTCCATTCATTTTAAAATGCCAATCTATTACCATATTATAATGAGGGGTATGAAGTAGGAGAGAGTAGTATATAAATGACCTGTACCTGTCTCTAATTTTTTTAATTACTACTGACATAATTAACTGTCAGATCCAGACATATGTAAGCTACACCTACCTCTGTATTCTTATTACCTCAAGCCAATTCAAGTCCCATTATGATTTACAATAATTTTGGCCTGCTCCTGTTTTGATACCTGAAATTAAATCCTTTATTGAATCAAACTACTTGCACAAAAATGATTGGTACACTGACTAACAGAAGCCAGGTGCAATCACTATTGAAATAGCATAGTGTGTGTGTACCTAAACAATGTGTGCTTTCCCAACCAAAGTTAAAAGGCAAAATAAAATTTTAGTACAACAGAAATAGCCCTCAGTATTGTCAACTCAGGAATACTGAGCCAATTATGGCTCCATTGGGGCTGATTTACTAAATTAATTGTAAACTTAGCAAAGTAAATGTTCCATTTTACAAACTGTATGTTCGATTTTCAAAAAGAATGTTAGTAAGAAACATGAACCTATATTCAGGTTGAATACCCAATCCTGTGTTAGAAAAAATGTACAGGATTTTTTAGTAGCATGTGATTAGATATTTAAAGTGAACACAGCTTTACCTTACCATCATTCACTTTGAAAAGGGAAGAAACACTTTGCAAAGTGAGCACTCACTTTATAAATGAACAGCCTCTATTACTTTAGTAAATAAACAGCAAAGTCTTTAGAGGGTATTAGTCTTTAAAGTGGAATTAAACTGTCTTTACAAAAATTTGCTGACGGGCAGGTCTTTTATAGCAAAAGAGACTGTGTAAGTCTCTCCTGCCAAAAATGCTCCTATCTGCCTGTCAGCAACTTTTTTGTACTGTGCACTGACCCACATGCTAAGATGAAGTAACCCAATGCATGTACATGAGTTACATCATATTGGCCTGGCCAATCAAAAGGTTGAATATGCTGAATCCAATGGCAGACCAGAAGAAGATGGCAGAGTCAGTGATGGAGGGGAGAGTAGACAGCTCAGCAGTGGAGGGGATAATTTGCCAATGTGCTAATATGACAAAATGGCAAACACATTCAGTGGGATTTTTTTGGGCATATACCCCTTTACTTCTATTTTAAGTATAGCTAAGCTAAGACATTTACATTCATTATATAGTATATCACCCTCAATTATATATGCTCACTGTCTTTTTTTCATGCATTTTCCATCCAGTGTTTTTCCTGTCCTTTTCCTGTCCTGTATGTACCTGCTGATCTTGGCAGTAATAGCCTCCCTAGCAGCTTCCGGTGTTTTGGTGACGACGTCCTATAAGCAACTACCTAAGCAGGAACAGTGTTGTCACTCAAGAATGCACACTTCCACTGTGGACTATAAGCTGGAGTGTTGACGCAAAGTGCATCAACACATGTATCTTGATAGCTCTCTGCAAGGCAAGTGTTCAACAAGAAAGCACAAGTCATCTTGGGATTTGTTGGCCATGCTAATGTGTATGGTGCACATGGTTCAAAATGCTAAAAGGAAATTTGAGAAGATCTTTAAAAAGGAAGAGACAACCCACCTCACAGAGAAAAATACAAGCTTATTTTGCAAATGTTTAGTTATAGTTTAAGATGATTAAGGGTTAACCCCTTCGTGACGGGAGACATACACTGTACGTCCCGGCACTTTGTGCTTATATGAATGGCTACGTAAACTGTACGTGACGAGTTATATCAGGCTCTGTAATGCCGGTAACTGCTGATTCTCAGCGGTTACCAGTCATTAATGATTGCCTCAGTATTGAGGCATTTATTGATAAAATAGTTAAGCTTTTGTAAAAGCTTATTTCTTTCATTAATGAAAGAATGAAGCATTTACATGGAAATACGGGAGCGCTAAATAGCGCTCCGGTATTTGACAGCTGAAAATAGCAGAGAGGCAGCAGAGTGACTCACCTCCCTGCTATTTGGTTTGACAGTTCCATAGACTGGCCCGATGTTTATGAAGCTATGTGATACATCTCAAGCAAAGAGATACAAGAGATACAATGGGGTTGATTTACTAACCTTTTAAACACACCACGAACGTGTATACACCTCTGTAGTGTGTTCCCTCCCAGCATGATCTATGGGAGGAATCGAAACACCTTTGTAGTGTGTACACACCCAGGTGTTTTGAAAGATATATTTGTTTCTTAATGGCTTCTCTCTAACAAACCTGGCCATTAAACTTCTCCTTTTCTCAGGAGAATAATCTATTTATAATAACATTTCTTGGAGGTACAGACCTAATAATGGTCCAGGAACCTCTGAGTAGAGCCTTGGCCTCATGGTGTGATCAATTAATCAGTTGAGAGGATTTTTTGTATGCATATATTGCTTACTCAGTCTGTTCTTTCAAACTATACTGCATGTATGTTCCTATTCTGGTGTATTCTATGTCAAGGTTATGGGCCTTTAGTCTGTATTGACTGACAATGTGTTTTGTTCTCCTAATTATCTTGAAATAAGAGAACACATTTTAGTCCTTGATTTGCTCTGTCCAAAAAGTTTGTTTAACTATTTTTGTGATTATTGTTTCAGAGTTTTACCTATTGTGAGTTTAACTTACTGAATAAGTTATGTATGAATGAATAAGAGACTTATTCATTCCTACAATCTTAATAAAGTTTTTTTTAATCAAATGTATTGTGATATAAATGTATTATATTACAATTATACTACATGTGAATAGAGATGATATGCAATATAATTATATTTTTATACTTTGCATATCTCTTTCCATTTTGGGATCTGAGAAACTTCACATGTAAAATATGTCAATTGATGTTTTTTCTGTGTATCTGATAATTAAGATGGTTGCAAAAGGCTGTGTTAGAACTGGGATATCTGCATTTCAATCTGCTTTTCAGGCATATTGTGGAAACTTTCTATAACATAGATTACAGCATTCTAAATAATTAATAGGAAGTCTATCAGCAACCGACACCATGGTATCTATAAATATTCCTACAATCTGCTTATTCAGTTTAAACAGGACAATATCACCTTGGCTAAAATGTCCCTGCTATACTGAAACCTGCTAGTATGGGATTCATCATTAGACGTATTCTCTTTAGTTAGTCCGTATCTGAAGGTAATCTGTATTTGGAAAATCTTTCAAGTTATTGTTAATATTATTATATATTATTATTATAGTTATAGTAGTCGTGTTACTCAACTTAGTTATTTTTTTTGTATAGAACCAAAATTGCATGTATCGCTGTAAAATATATAGGGGGCTATTCACTAAGCTGCCTAGGGCAGCCAAGTGAATGACCAATCTAAAGTGAAGTGAGCCGAACACTGTTCGGCTATTCACTTCAGGCTGGTACGGCTGATTTCAGCCATACATCTGGATCCGCTGAGCCAAACCTCCGGCAAGCTTCTCACTGCTGTTCGGGCTATTCTTAAAGATGCCGAACAGCAGTGAGTGAATAGCCGAATGCCGCTGAGCGGCATTCGGCTCGGCTGTTCTGCTCGGTCCCTCAAAGGGACCGAGCAGAACAGAAAAAGAGTGAAAAAAGTTAAAAAAAGTAAATAGATAACGATTGTACGGAGCTAGCAGTGACAGCTAGCTCCGCCCAATAGTTTCCTATTGTCCGGCGGCTCTGCTGCTGTAAAATAAAAAATAAAAAAAAACTCTCCCGGGCGCTCTGGGAGCCTCCCGCTCCCGGCCGCCCAGGAGAGAAACACTGCTGTCTTTTTTTCTTTATTCTGACAAGAGCATGTCAGAATAGAAAAAAAAAAATCTCCCGGGCGCTCTGGGAGCCTCCCGCTCCCGGCCGCCCAGGAGAGAAACACTGCTGTCTTTTTTTCTTTATTCTGACAAGAGAGATGTCAGAATAGAAAAAAAAAAAAATGTTCCCATTGAAAAGCATTGGGACATTACTATTGGCTATTTCAATTTGCAATAGCCAATAGTAAACTGGCATTGTACCCGCCCTCTGCTGATGGACCTGATGGGGAACTGCAGCAGAGGGCGGGTACAATGCTGGTTTACTATTGGCTATTGCAAAACTTGCTATTGCGGCCAGCTTCGGCTTTCAGCACAGCTCAGCCGAGCCGATGCATATTCGTTCGGCTCTCCTGAGCTGCTCGGCCATGATCGGGAGCTGTACGGGCTATTATGAATAGCCCGTACAGCACCCCTTCGGTTCTACTGAACCGAAGGGGTCCTGGGACCGAAGCTAGCCGAAGGATCTGCCGAAGCTACGGCCAGATCCTTCGGCAGCTTCGTGAATAGACCCCATAGAGTAATAGGAGCATGCTTTGCTAATAATACTTTATAACCTATGTAAAGAGAATAATTTCAAGTAACAAATGTTAGGAAAGAGTTAGGGAATTAGTTAAGTAATTAATGTTAGGGAGTATGAGTCCTAAAAACTTGTTTGTGACTGTGGAATTGTGTTATTGATATTAGAAAATAGAAATATGATTTCTGAACAAATGCATGAGCTCTTGCAGAGCATATTTGCATATCACAAAATCAAATTTAGAACTACACTTTATCAACCTTTAGGTATATTTGATGTGCCTGTGTACCTTTTATGCAGCAAGGCAAGGAGTTGGTGAAAATGGCAGAGAGAGTGGAGATATAAATTATGAAACTTGCTTGTACACTTTTGAAGAGAATACATACATCTCCGTATAGTAAGGGTGATTTTCTGTACATTGTGGACTTTCTGTAAGCTGTCAACGTCTTTCTACCTGTGGTGTCTTTTTCCACACTGTAGAGTTTTTTTTGTACACTGACTCTTTTCCAAGAGATGATCTCTTTTAAATAAATAAACATTAAACATTAAATAAATGTTAGTGGAGAAAAGAGCTACAGGTAGTGAGAGGTCTCATAATTATATACACATTTTAAGGAGGCTACTGTTCCACTGTAAACTTAGGGGGCTGATCCTTCGGCTAGCTTCGGCCCCAGGACCCCTGCTTCTGACATCATATCTAATCTCACATCATCTCACAGCTGGCTCCGGCCACTTTCAGAGAGATCAGTGCCCCTGGTTACCAGCTAACCAGGGATGCTGTCATTACACGCTGAGAGCGGCCTCTCCGCGTTCTCAGCGTGTAATGACAGATGGCGTTCCTGGTTACCTGGTAACCAGGAACATCTGTCATTACTCTCCCGGACGCTCTGGGAGTCTAATACGTCTCCCGGCCACCCGGGAGAGAAACACTTTCTCCCAGAAAGGTTCACTCTGCTCGATCGAGCAGAATAAACCTTTCCATGCTCGTTTTTTTTTTTTCTTCTGACATCAGAGCCATTGGCTGCCGTCCAGAATTAAAAAAAAATCACCATAGGAATGCATAGCTAGATTCCTATTGGCTATTTCAATTTGCAATAGCCAATAGCATACTAGCTATTGCACCCGCCCACTGCTGCTGTCAATCAGCAGAGGGGGACCTGCAGTTCTCCATCAGGTCCCCCTCCGGTGATTGACAGCAGCAGAGGGCGAGTGCAATAGCTAATTTGCTATTGGCTATTGCAAAGTGAAATAGCCAATAAGAATCTTGCTATGCATTCCTATGGTGATTTTTTTTTTTCTGACGGCAGCAGAACCGGCCAGCCAATAGAAAACAGTTGGGCGGAGCTAGCTGTCACTGCTAGCTCCGCCCAATCGTTTTCTATTTTATTTTTTACTACTACTACTGTTTTTCTATTCTGCTCAGCGGCATTCGGCTATTCACTCACTGCTGTTCGGCATCTATGAGAATAGGCCGAACAGCAGCGAGTAGATGTTGGATCGGCTGAGTCGATCTCCTTCTGCACCTCGGGTCGGCCGACCCGAAGCCAGCCGAAGCCACCTGATGTACGGCTGATTTCAGCTGATATATGGCTGGAATCGGCCATACCAGCCTGAAGTATATAACCGAACAGCGTTCGGCTCACTTTGCTTCGGGTCGGTTAATCACTCGACTGCCTACAACAGCTTAGTGAATAGACCCCTTAGCTTTCCTATGTAAATTACCCAAAAACTTTGTGTTACTGTTGTAGCTGCTGCTTACTTATTGTAGCCAGCCGTCAACATGTCCCACTGTCATTTCACATAAACAAGCACTGACAGCGATCAGATTCCTTATATAACATCTTATAAAAAGAAGGTATGTTTGTAGAAACTAACTGCTTAAGAAATGCACTTTATACAAAATCCTTCCAAAGATTACACTATGTGATCACGGCATCTAATTAAAACCTACAATATGAAGACAAAGTATTTGACAAAATTATACGTTATGCTTCAGCAAACATCATATCTAATAAACACCAGAGTAAAAATATGAATACTTTACCTTTTATCCTAGTAAAAAAAAATATTTATTGTAGTCTTTTGGAACTGTCTTTGACTACATCAAATATGCTGGCTCCAGTCACCTATTTTAGACATGTTATTAGAAATATGTGATTATACTTGACACCATATCATTAGCAAAGTTAATTCACATTGAAGAAACATTCCAAGTGTATTCAAAATGAAAGGATTTTTTTGTTTTATCCAAACATGATATAAATAATTGAATCATATATTAAAATAAAACTACATTTTAGATGCAGTATTGTGTTTTGCTTAGATTATCCAAATGAGTTTGCTGAATGACCTAGTTAAAGTTGCATTTAGAGATGAGAAATCTAATTTAAACTTTGGTCCTCTACTGTTTTGAGCATACAATGCCTAAAAATCACCACAGTAGTGAATATCTGCCTTGAGGGTCAGCTACCACCCAAATGGTGTTGCGGTGGAGGCTGGGAGATGCTAACTTAGTGCCATTAGCCCAGTGTTCCCAAGATCTATTAATTAATGAGTCATTGCTTATACACAGAGCAAGGGAGATAAGCTGCAGGTATCCTGTCCATACACTGTTAATAATTAACCGTTTTTAAAAGATGCACACAAGGCAGGTCATACCAAGAGCAAACCAGGGCTTCAGTGCATAAAGAAAATTACTGATGCCTTTCCAGAGAAATTCACAAAGTGGATTATACTGAAGTAGAGCAGGAAGTCAGAACAACAAAATATAGGCAGACCTTATTTTTAAAAACCAAATAATTGTCATTGTGCCAATACAGTGACCTCTCCCTTCAGCATTCTTCACTGTGCATTGGTGGTGTCATATAACTGTTGGAAACCAAACGGATGAGAAGCCTGACTCTTTGGGGTTGATTTACTAACCTTATAAACACGCCACGAACAAGTATACACCTCTGTAGTGTGTTCCCTCCCAGCATGATCTATTGGTGGAATCTAGACACCTTTGTAGTGTGTACACACCCAGCAGGTGTGTTGTGCAAAGCCCTGCATGAATTGCAAGGTGATGTTGTGTAAATTAGCTCTACATTGTGTTGCTTGCGTTGATGAATGCAGGAATGTAAATGCATGAGCTAACCATTTTTGTCTAAACTGTAACGCAGCATTATATATGCATCATGTGCATGATTTTTCCATATATGGCATTAGTGGAAATATTCTTTTAGAGACTTTTTGGTTGATAAATACGTTTTGCTGTGTAAAAATCCCACGCACCTAGTGCGTGCGTGTGTTTAGGTTAGTAAATCACCCCCTTTGAGTCTAATAGATGTTTTAAGCAGATGGATGACACTAAACAGGAATCAGGTGCAGACATTCAGGAGTTCTAGAACAGAAGACATGAGACCAGGGTCAGTAACAAGCAGGTTCCAATTCAGGAGTTAATAGTCCAAGTCTGGTCAGGATAAGCAGGCCGCGGGGGCGTGGCCTGAACATGGCTGAGTGAGGACCTGCTCTGCACGGATTCCTCTCCCATACGGACTATACACGTTTCAGCGGACTATACTTACCCTCTCCCCGCATGTCACAGACTCAGCGACCCCGGAGCTCATCACCTCCGTCCTCCTCTGGCGGTATCCAGCGATACTTCGGCCACAGCCAGCAGATGGGCCCGCAGGATCTCCCGGCCAAGATGGCGCCCGGCCGCCTCACTGCTGTGAGTAACACGCCGCATAAACAGGCCACCTCAGCCCCTGACACCGCTCGGCCGCGTCAGCACCTGATACCCGTGGGGCGGATAGAGAGTCTGCCGCAGGCAGACTCCCCTATGAGATCGGGACTGTCGGCCATTACTGTGTCAGGCTGTGCAGATGAGGACAGCACGTGGCAGTCCATTCTTCCCCAACTCACCACAAAATCAGATTTGGAGGACCAAATGGCGACCAAGATAGTGCAAGCTCTGAAGACAGAGGTGCACGAGATTAAACAGCAAGCTATTTCTTTAGATGGCAGAGTCACCTCTGTGGAGGCCTCTACCTCTGACCTGGGGGCTCGGATGACCGCCTTGGAAAATGCCCACCTAGCCTCCCAGCAACGCCGGACGTCCATGTTCCTACTACAGGATGACGCTGAGAATAGAAATAGGCGCAACAATGTCAGGCTGAAGGGCATTCCTGAGGCCACTGCAGGCCCTGAACTGCGCTCCACTGTATCGGCCATATTGAATTTGTACCTTGACAAACCACCGGGCGAGTATATGGAGCTGTACCGTGTACACAGAGTCCAATCGTTTAGACCACCGGCCTCAGAGGTGCCCAGGGACGTGCTTTGCAGAGTCCACTTCTTTGCCGTCAAGGAGGAGATTATGAGGAAGGCTTGGACTAAAGGACCCATGGACTTTGATGGGGCTACCATCAAGGTGATGCCAGACCTTTCCCGTCACACACTGAGGATGTGCAGGATGCTGAAGCCACTCCTGGACGGGCTCCGCACAGCAGGCGCTACGTATAGATGGGGGCACCCTTTCCATGTTCTCATACAACACCGGGAACGTACCTTTGCCCTTCATTCACCATCTCAAGTACCTGACCTGTTTAATTGGCTGGATATCGCTCCGATTGCACTCCCGGACTGGCTAGACTTTCCTACAGGAACCATGGGCGCGGCTCCCCGGAGTCAACGAGCAGCTCGCCCCTCCGTGCCACGCCACAATGGGAGGGGAGTCATGCATCTCCTTTCCTATCGATATTGTTTTGTTTGCACTGTTGTTTGGTTTGTAAACCTTTGCATCCTCACTGTTCTCAGACTTACCCCCACATAGGGATACCCCGTGCATTGTGCTACCGGTGGATACATTTGTTGACCTACCTGTACCGGTAGTCCGGTCAGGTTGCGATCACCCATTGTTGAATTGCTACCACACCTACTAGTCCTCTCCTGCCTATTTCTGTCCTATCTCCTTGCTCCACCTTTGCCTTAGTGCGGTCTCCTTCTCTCTTGCTTCACCTTCTCTGGATTTTCACGCTCCTCTCCCTCTCTTTCCACAAGGGCTGCTCCTCGTGCCTTCCCCTGCTGTCATGGCGGCCACAGTTTTTACGTCCCTGAATGCAAAGGGGTTGAATATCCCTGAAAAACGATCCAGACGGCTGGCAGACTTGAAGAAGGCTAAATCCCAAATTGTGTTTGTTCAGGAAACGCATTTCAAAAAAGATCAGGTCCCCAGGCTGGGGAATAGGGATTTCCCATTTGGGCATCACTGTCCCTCCTCGCTGTCGAAGTCCAAGCGTATATCTATTCTTATTGCCAAGACCGTCCCATGGTCCTACACAGATCAGTACGTGGACCCTAACAGAAGGTTTTTGCTCCTGCGGGGCACAATAGGTGGCGTGTCAGTGACCCTAGCTAACGTGTACGCCCCAACACAGATCAATTGGGATTTATCCGCACCCTGGTCCAGGTCCTCTTGGAGTTCTTGGACGGCACGCTGGTACTCGAAGGGGACCTCAACTTTGCAATGGACCCGCTGGTGGATGTCTCTCTGGGCACCTCCCATCTAGCATACTCCTATTTGAAAAGACTGTAGTCCGAGCTCCATCTCCTACACCTGACAGACGCATAGAGGTTCATGCACCCGCGGGATAGGGATTACACCTTTTTCTCACAGGTCCATCAGACCTATTCCAGGATAGATTACTTTTTTGTCGAGAATAAGGTACTACCCCAGGTGCGTTCGGCTTCAATCGACAGTATTCTTTTATCTGACCATGCCCCCATACACATGTCCCTATCCCTGACAGCACCTATCTCTCCATGCTATATGTGGCGTCTAAACGAATCGTTGTTGCAGGATATCCAAGTCACGTCGGAACTGGAAGCTTCTTCTTTGCTACTAACGTTCCCTCTTCCCCTTCACCTATGATCACCTGGGAGGCTCACAAGTGTGTCGTTAGGGGCATACTTGTGAAACATGGGGCCCGCAGGAAACGTGAAGGGGCGAAACACCTAGCTCACCTGTTCAGCTGTCTCCATTCCCTGGAAGCGGCACACAAGCGGTCTTTGGCTCTGGCTGCCCAGGCTGAGCTCTGAGCGGTACGACTGGAAATAAACAACCTGTTGTTCGCTAAGGTCAAACGACGCATGCGAAACGGTAGACGGATGTTCTACGAGTTCTCTAACAAACCCAGGAGGATGTTGGCGAGGGCTTTGAGGGGTGCGCAAAGCAGGACCTTTATCTCCCAAATTGTGACGCATACGGGGCAGATAGCGACGTCCTCGGTAGAGACGGCGGAGGAATTTCGGGCCTTCTACGAGAATCTTTACAACTTGCATCCACCAGGGGTTGGGCAGGACCACTCCGAGCCCACCCCTGAGGATCGCTCCTATGTTGGTGGCTCTGGAATGAGAGGATGGGGACCTGATGGAGGCCCCAATTTCCTTGTCGGAACTGGAGCGGGCGATCAAGGTTGCAAAATCTGGAAAGGCACCGTGTCCAGACCTTAAACTTTTCTCTAAGATCATAGCTAACCGGTTGCTCCCCCATATGCCTCAGTTTATACATCAGGACCAAGTTGGCTTTATTCCATCTAGGGAAGCGAGGGACAACACCGCCAGGGTCTTAAATATCATTCACCTAGCTAACTAGTAGGGCACCCTTAGTATTGCTTTCCACTGACGCTGAGAAGGCGTTTCACAGGGTCCGCTGGGGTTTTATGCATGCCGTATTACAACATATCGGCCTGGGTACCAATATACATAAATTGGTCTCTGCACTTTAATCATCGCCCTCCGAGGCGGTAAGGGTGAACGAGACTAAATCCACAGATTTCCTGCTCTCTAATGGCACTCGACAGGGCTGCCCACTCTCACCCCTGATCTTCGCCTTATTCTGGAGCCATTCCTGGGCACGGTGCGGAACTCGCCCGATATTCAGGGCTTTTGCACACCCGTGGGGGACCAAAAAGTTGCGGCTTATGCAGACGACCTAATTTTCTTCCTTGCAGACCCCTTGGGAAGCTCTCTGACTTCAAAGTGAATATCTCGAAATCCTCAGCTCTGAACGTTACTCTACCGGCCCAGAGGCTTTTACGCCTCAGAGCAGATTTTCCGTTTACATGGGTTAAAGATCACCTCAAATATCTGGGGACTAAGATCACCTCGGAAGTTAAAGATATATACGCGGCTAACTTTGTTCCTCTGCTCGCGGAACTCCTCGCAGACATGAAAAAATGGTCTGCACTTACCATCTCGTGGTTCCGTAGATGTGCGGCCATAATGATGAACATATTGCCCCGGGTTCTGTACTTGTTTCAGGCTCTACCCATTTATCTCCCACACAGCTTCTTCCAGCACCTGCAGAGGGCAGTTATGTCCTTTGTTTGGTCGGGTTCTCACCCGCGATTGAGTAGGAAAACGCTAACCCTCCAGAGGGGCAGGGTGGGGTGGGATTGCCTGACTTTCAATCCTACCATAAAGTGGTCCACCTTAACAGGCTCCTAGATTGGCACGTCCACCGTGACCACAAGAGATGGGTCTTTCTGGAGAGGGCTGTGCACCAGCTCCCGATAGAAGGACTTCCGTGGCTGTCCTCCCCACTCCCGCCACGGTGAAGGGTCACCCGTTGATTGCCCCTACCATCCCTACCGCCCGCACGGTAATGCGTAACACTTCATTGGCCCCTACTCCCTCGCCACTGACTCCTGTCATAGGGGATCCTGATTTCGCCCCGGGTGCGGAAAATGCTCGACTCGCTCGACTGGTCAAAGCTGACAAGTACAGAGTGGGGGACTTTAGGGCTAACTCCGGGTGACTGACGGCTTGGGCTTTGCAACACCTACTTGACCCCCCGCTTGACCCCTAGAGCGCCATGCAGCTCTGGCACTTTCTAGGGGCGATCCCTGACTCCCAAGAGCTAGATCGACACCTTACAGTATTCGAAGAGATGTGCACATGCTCCCAGCCCTCTAGACATGCCATTTCCATCATCTATAATCTGATTACCACACCTCCTGCGGATATGGTTCCATCCTTTGTTAGACATTGGGAGGAGGACTTAGGGACGACCTTCACAGAATAGCAGACCCACACCATACTCACCATGTCGGTCAAGTCCTCTATGGCCAGCAAAGTGCAGGAATTCGGCTACAAAATTCTGTCTTGTTGGTACAGAGTGCCCTGGCTCTTGCATAAGATGAGACCCTTCATATCTGATCGGTGCTGGAGATGTGGCTCGGAAACAGGTACGATGTTGCACACGTAGGGTGTTGAGGCCCTTCTGGGACCAAGTGCTGTCCGTGATCCAGGATCTGACCATGACGGATCTGACAGGCAACCCAGCGGCATGCCTCTTACATATGTCAGCGTCCCCTTTGACCACTTACACACCACCTGTTTGACGCAGCCAGGGCATCTATTCCCCTGTTGTGGAAACAACCCCACCCCCCGTCGATCACGATATGGGTGTCCAAGGTACGGGAGGACTATACCATGGAAGATTTGATGGCCACCCTTAGGAACACGGAGAAACAGTTTTTGTCCACCTGGGAGGCCTGGGTCTATTTCCAGCACTCAGACCGCTATGCAGCTCTCCTGTCTAGAGATGAACAATGAATTACTCCCCTGACCCCTTCCGTCTCCCAGTAGTCGTGTAGGGGCGATGTATCCGATACCTTTTCGGCTCCCAGTGGCAGTCCTGGGGGGTCTCCAGATTGGGGGGAGGTGGGGGCAGCAGCCCGGAGGCATTTCTCCCTCCTCTACAACCCCAAACCTGTTCCCGTATGGGATTCCTGCACTTCGGTGCCTCAGCCTTTCTTGATTTCTCTTTCCTCCTCTTGTATTTCTTCTCTTAGGATGGTAGCACAGACAATTGATCCGGCATTATAGCTGGACACAAGATTTTGTGTTTACTTTATACAGCCAACACAGCCAAGGGACACTCTCCACGATACAATCTAGCTATTGTTAATGCACTCACCTGTCCTATGGGGTGTCGGGGCCTGACGGTACTGACTCGGCGGTGTAGTCATGGCGTTGGGAATTTACTACGTATATGTACAATGTACTGATATGTTATGTTTCCCTATGCTTCCTTTGAAAATGCTTGTATCATATATTTGTTCAGTCAATAAACGAATTTAAAAAAAAGGACAGGCAGGCCGCAAATGTGCAGAATCCGAAGACATTGAGCAGAGTTGAGAATTAGGATGACGTTAATACAAGAAGGTAGAGGCCCAAAGACAAGTCACAGGACAAGATGGGGTTGATTTACTAACCTTATAAACACACCACGAATGTGTATACACCTCTGCAGTGTGTTCCCTCCCAGCATGATCTATGGGTGGAATCTAAACACCTTTGTAATGTGTACACACCCAGCAGGTGTGTTGTGCAAAGCCCTGATGGAATTCCAAGGTGATGTTGGGTAAATTAGCTCTATGTTGTGTTGCTTGCGTTGATGAATGCATGGAATGTAAATGCATGAGCTAACCATTTTTGTCTAAACTGTGAAGCAGCATTATATATGCATCATGTGCATGATTTTTCCATATATGGCATTAGTGGAAATATGCTTTTAGAGACTTTTTGGTTGATAAATACGTTTTGCTGTGTGAAAATCACACACACCTGGTGTGTGTGTGTGTTTAGGTTAGTAAATCACCCCCGTAGTGTCATACATAGGCAGGCAGAATAACAGGTCAGAATGTGAGGAACTGGCTGAAGATCACTTAGCAATTTTTCTATACAGTGTTACAGTTTATAAAGGCCAACACCAGCAATGAGCATGCACATGTGCCTGCACACACTCGTCTTTATGTGCACCATCGCACATCTGGCAGTCGCCCTACATACAAAGCCAACATGCTGTGATATGTGCACATGCATGTGTCCACACTAGTCTCCCTACACATAGGTTGACTGAGGCTTCCTTCCTGTACTACACCCTTTTACCATTGAGATCAAAAGTGGCCTTTTTTGGCTTCCAATAGCAGACTAGTAAACTAACTCTCCCAACATAGGCTGTCAGCTCTTCCCACACTTTTTCAACACAGCAACCAATGGCTGATGGGAAGCCACCCTTTAATAGTTACAGTGCTGGCACATTAAAAAGCCCTTATTTTTGTCCATTCAAACCCTGATGACCACAGCGGAAAGGTCAGGCATGGAATTATAGGTCCTTTAAAATTTGTTCCCATGAATTTAGGATAAAATTGCTAATAGACATGTGCGATTCGTTTCGTTCCGAATCGAAATTCGGACGAATTTTCGGAAATTCGGACATTCGAATGTATCCCAATTCCGAATTACAGACATAACGAATGCAAACGAATCCGAATTTCCATTTCCGAAATTCGGTAGCGTTAGTACGAACGTTCGTTTCGTTTTCTGTTCTTATTCGTTTCTTATTCGTTTCGTTCGTTGGAGCAAAGTGACATTAGAGAAGGAGAAAAATATTTTTCCCCCCTCAAATGTCACTTTTGCTGCAAACGAACGAACGAAACGAATAAGAAACGAATAAGAACAGAAAACGAAACGAACATTCGTACTAACGCAACCGAATTTCGTCCGAATCCGAATTACGAATCCGAATTGACTTACACACCCGAATCCTGAAAAACGAAATAACACAAATCTGAATTTAAAACGAAACGAAACACATTTTTTGGCAGTGCACATGTCTAATTGCTAATACCTCGAACCATCAGGATTTGCCACAAACCCACCATGCAGGGAGACCAAACTGCATGTCTACTTACATTGTCCTTTGACAGCCATTTATATACTAAACTGCAGTGTTATGGCTAATTTATTACATAATATCTATGAATATTTGTAAAACAAATATTACCATCATTACATACAATGTGATGAAGATTAACACTGTGCATTAACATTTGCAGCTGCACTGAAGAACTGAAGCTATATGAAGGAGGTTTTATAGGATAAGTCATATATTTAATGTATGTTTTAGAGCACCTTTCTCAACCAGGGTGCTGTAGCACTAGTCCAAAGAAGGTGGGATCCATTCACAAAAAGATGGAAGTTTACACCTGTCCAGTCCTGCTCCACATGTTGCTCTCTGCCATACTGCCACAGCTGCAGCTCCTACTATGATGGTAGGACTCTGATATGAAGGAGGCACTGAGGATTCGGATGTTAAAGGGGAGTAGAGACTCTAATGTTAAGGGTGCTACAGATGTGAAGAGTGCTCTAATGAAAAAGAGGGTTCCCTATGTAAATGGGGATTCTGATGTGAAAGGGGGGCTCTGATGTGAAAGCAGCTCCTAATAATAAGGGCTATTCAATTCGGACGAATTTTCGGAAATTCGGACATTCGAATGTATCCCAATTCCGAATTACAGACATAACGAATGCAAACGAATCCGAATTTCCATTTCCGAAATTCGGTAGCGTTAGTACGAACGTTCGTTTCGTTTTCTGTTCTTATTCGTTTCTTATTCGTTTCGTTCGTTGGAGCAAAGTGACATTAGAGAAGGAGAAAAATATTTTTCCCCCCTCAAATGTCACTTTTGCTGCAAACGAACGAACGAAACGAATAAGAAACGAATAAGAACAGAAAACGAAACGAACATTCGTACTAACGCAACCGAATTTCGTCCGAATCCGAATTACGAATCCGAATTGACTTACACACCCGAATCCTGAAAAACGAAATAACACAAATCTGAATTTAAAACGAAACGAAACACATTTTTTGGCAGTGCACATGTCTAATTGCTAATACCTCGAACCATCAGGATTTGCCACAAACCCACCATGCAGGGAGACCAAACTGCATGTCTACTTACATTGTCCTTTGACAGCCATTTATATACTAAACTGCAGTGTTATGGCTAATTTATTACATAATATCTATGAATATTTGTAAAACAAATATTACCATCATTACATACAATGTGATGAAGATTAACACTGTGCATTAACATTTGCAGCTGCACTGAAGAACTGAAGCTATATGAAGGAGGTTTTATAGGATAAGTCATATATTTAATGTATGTTTTAGAGCACCTTTCTCAACCAGGGTGCTGTAGCACTAGTCCAAAGAAGGTGGGATCCATTCACAAAAAGATGGAAGTTTACACCTGTCCAGTCCTGCTCCACATGTTGCTCTCTGCCATACTGCCACAGCTGCAGCTCCTACTATGATGGTAGGACTCTGATATGAAGGAGGCACTGAGGATTCGGATGTTAAAGGGGAGTAGAGACTCTAATGTTAAGGGTGCTACAGATGTGAAGAGTGCTCTAATGAAAAAGAGGGTTCCCTATGTAAATGGGGATTCTGATGTGAAAGGGGGGCTCTGATGTGAAAGCAGCTCCTAATAATAAGGGCTATTCTGCTGTGCATTTTTGGATGGCGGGCCTCCTTAAAATTCAACATAGCAGCCTGATATGTATTTTGGAGGGACCTTGCATTGTTTTTATTAGGTTATTAAATTTTTTACAATTTAAACTGGGGTGCCTCGAGATTTTGCATACTTTTAAAGGGTGTCATGACTGCAAGAAGGTTGGGAAGCACTGCTTTAGAAGATCATTAATTAACACACAAAATACACTTTTTGGGGGGCATATACTGTATAATTTGTATATTTATATTATTTCTCTTTGCTAAAGCTATGTACCAAAGACTCATCTTTAGAAGAAAATTTGATGTTGCATCTTGAGGACTGATTTCTACTAATAAAGCAAACTAGTTATTTTTTTCTCTGGTAAATGTGTACACTGCTCATGATAAACAGATAACTTTTTGAAGGATCCAAGCCAAGGCATGCAGGAATCATATATAAATCATATCTAAATAACTGCATTTTGAATTACTGCAGATCTGCAATTTTGGACCAATTTGCATTAAACGGTATCTCCAGTTTAGCCCTGGCTGTTGTACTCACCTTCTCCTTGATCCAGTGCTAGGTCTCCTCTCCATCTTCACTCAGAATGTTGGTACCATGGTCATGCATTTTATGGAATTTGATGAATCCACCAATACACCTTAAGTGAGCCCCATCCTGTATTCGTCCATGCCTGCTTGTGTCTCCAGTGACCCCTATGTCCCCAGCATCCCCCGTATCTCAAGCAGTTCCCGTGTTTCTTGTGTCTCCAGTGACTCCTTTGCACTCATGTCTTCAGTGACCCCAGCATCTCCAGTGACCCCTGTGCTCCTGTGTGCCCATTGAATCCTGTTTCTACAGTGTCCCCAGTTTCTTCAGTAACTCCTGATCTCCTGTGTCCCCAGTGAATTCTGTGTCTATGGTGAACCCAGCATCTCTAGTGACCCCTGCACACCAATGTCTCTATTGACTCCTGTTTGTCTAGTGACCCCAGCATTTCCAGTGACCCTGTTGCTTTACTTTCAACCTCCCCTGTGGAAAAGTAATTGTTCTGCTTTCTGGGGAAGCCTTGGCCCAGGCATCCCCACTCTGGGAAAAAGGCAATCCAGGGACCAACTCTAATGCTGCTTTTCTAGTTCTCTTCCACAGAATCTTCAATAAGACACCTTAAGCCTCCTCTGCCTGGGCCGTTCACATTTATGCCAAGAAATAAGATCCTGACATCAGTCCCAAGGCTTTCCCGTTTACTGGGGACAAAAATGACACTTTCTTAGGCAAGTCCAAAGTGGCCAGGAAACTCATATACCTTATATGCCTAGAGAAGGGATGCTGAACCACTCTACACACCACTCTTCTCAATGTCCTATACTTCCAGTGCAGCTGCATCTTAGAGGACTTCTGTCGCCTTGGAAACCTCCAGAAATTTAGAAGCAGCTGGTAACTTAGGTTTTGCATGCCTCATCAAAAAGTTGACCTGGACCCTCAAGCCTATTCTTCAATCCATTTGAATCTCTGCATTGAACTACACCTGTTAAAAGTTCTTTTTCTTCACCATGAGGTCACTTTCTTCCTTATCTATGCTCACCCTGGGCCTACCCTTACTCCAAAGACACTTTCCAGTGTTGAACTATTCCTTCTCCCAGCTATTTGCCTGGGGGTCTTCTTGTCCTTCCACAAGCCTCCCCACTCAAGTTCTTGTCATCCAAGCCTCTCCTTTAGCTGTCTCTGAGGTTAACTTGTCCATTCCTTCGGCGCTCATTGCATTTATTACAAGACATGTTCTCCAAGCACAATTCAGATCAGTTGCCACTGCATTGCCCTTGTGCTTGCACCATCCACCCTAGAGGTCAGGTATATCCTCTTAGTCTTTCTGAAAACAAGCAGAATTCTCCAGCTTCTGTAAAGCTGTAATGTCCATGCAGTCTTCTAGCACTCTGTCAATGTTCTCCCCTATGTGTATGTTGTTGTATACCTGGATAATATATATTCCCTCCCAAGATTACCCCACCAATAGACATGATGTCCGCTCTTTCTTTCAATGTCATGGTTAAAAAGCTGAAAATGTTTCTTCAAACTCTCTCAGTGGCTTTCCTGGACAATATTGGCTCTGAAGCTGGTCTTGTTGCTATTTCCAACTGGTCCAGCGGTCTCAAAACATTAAAGTACATTTTAGGATTCATTAACTACTACTGGCAGTTCAACAACTACTCTCTTCTGGCTGCTCCAATTACCCACCTCACTCAGAAACATGCTGACCTCAAACATAGGTCTACCAACAGTTCATGCCTTTAAGCAAGCCTTTAAGCAAGCCCTGTACCAAAGAGACCAGGCATCACTAAACCCTTCTCTTTAAGTCACTACCACCTTTATGACTGTATGTGCTATCCTTCTCCAGTTTCCCACTGGGGCAAGGTGCCCCTGCACCTTCTACTCCAAAAAATTCCCCATAGAAGAGAATAATTATTCCATCAGGGTTTGACAACTGCTTGACAGTACTCCAGTACTTACAGCCTATCACCTAAATCCCAGGAAAGACCATTAGTCCTTGTTCTTCTCTTTCTTTGAAATTGTGATCAGTTTAAAATTCAGGACTGCCAACTCTAGAGCAGAGCCCCCCATCCCCCCCCTCCCTTCTTCTTTATCCCCCAAGATTCTGAGGCTCCTCCTGAGCCAGAATACATTATTCTCACCACTAATGTACTGGCCCTGACTTCTGCTCATGAATCTGCAATTTCTCCTAGTATGATTCCAGTGCCTCCATATTTGAGAACCAAATTCCTACATTGGTCTCACGACTCCAAGCTCCCTGGAAACCCATGTGTGCAAAAAAACTTTCACATTTCTTTCCCACTTGTACTGGTGGCCAATTATCTGAAAAAAAGGACTACATAAATGCTGAGATTTGTGCCCAAACCAAGTTACCACCTCAATCACCAACAGACCATCTTCTAGCATCACCTTTTCCCTGTGAACAATTGCACCATCTCTTTATGGACTTTATTACTGGTCTCCCATTGTCCGATAGCTGTACAGTAATTTGGGTAGTGGTAGATAGGGATGAGGAAATGTGCTAAGGTTTGGTTTTGACGTTGCTCATTGAACCAATTCTAAAAGCTGACATTTGTGAATTTTAATCCAAATCACATTAAAGTCTGTGTGGGTGAATCTTGAAAATCAATTCTTGCCTTTTTTAAGGCCAGTAGGCAAGTTGTTGTAAAACAAAGGGCATTGCCATAAGGGAGTACCAGTGTCAGCCTACTACCAGTGTCTGATTACAGCAAGTACCAGTGCCAGCCAGTAACAGTGCATGATCACAGCAAGCACAAGTGCCTAATTACAGCTTGCCTCAGTTCCTGAATACAGCTAGTACCAGTGTCTTATTATAGTGGGTATATGTGCCTCATTACAGCCAGTACCAGTGCCAGCTTACCACCAGTAATGGAATACGCAGGATGTGGCACCTATTTAAAATATAGGAGCGGTGGTAATAGGCATAAGAGGCGAGACCGTGCCTCGTAAGCCATAAATCTTCTTAATTTCCCTCCAAGTGATTATGGTGTCCCTCAGTAAGATATTACGTTTAATATGGGAGGGCAGTGTGTGAAGGGGGGTGTCAATATATTCTTCAGACATGACTAGGCCATGATGTGAAATGATAATGAGATTTTTGCATTTCTGTGACAATTTTCTGTGCCCTCCCAGAAATGGCCTCATATATGATAAGCTCCACAAATTAGGCCACTTATCAATGTATTTTCTTCTTCCAGGAAAGTATGCGCCAGAAAACTCTCTGTATTCATGAGTCCCTCCATCCAAACAATTTTTTTTGAAAGTACTTTTTATTCAGTTTTGCATGTAAAATACAAAATACACAGTAACAACATTCTCCTACCGCAGTAGGGGTACATACTTAGTTATTAAACATTCTATAACTCCACCCGCCATTCCTTCATAACAAAAATTCCCCCACCCCCTCAAGAAACTTGTGCCACGTCAAGCCCCAGGACCCAGTGTACTACCAAAACAGGACAGCCCAGTATGCATCAGTGCCAAAAAGGTGCGCCCCCAATCTCCCATAACTGAACTGGATGAGCACCTGTATAAACGCAAGGTGTTAACGGTTCCTTGAAATGACAGCCCACTGTCACGCACCCCCTAATCCCCTGGGTTCTGGAGCTCAGCTGCGGTAGGACAGTAAGGCAACCCCTCCTTTCTACCAGTGTTCCTATAAGGGTAATACGGCTAGTCAGGCTTAACCCCTGGCGTCACTCCCAATCTGTACGTGGAGTTAGGGGTTATAGCATCATCTGCCGTACGTTCCTAAGGAGGTGGTTTAAAAGGAGGACTCCTATTTCTTCATAGGCCCCTTAGTGTAGAAATAATAGTAATAACTGATTATAGGTCACTCAATATAGGGTATGCTACCCGTAACTAATAGCAACAAACAATATGCAGTCTCTGGGTTGCAAAAGTCAATTGGCTGTGGTACAATGCTTTATTCCCCAGTGGAGTACTTGAGCTTTTGGAGGGCAGATCCGGTGGCTGCTGGTAGTGGTGGTAGGACCTGGTCTGCTCAGTGCTGGGTGTGAGAAGGTATCCTCTGGAGGAGTAGTGCTGGAGTGGTGATAGGGTCCCAGGAAGTCCAATAGCTTGGTGCTGGTGGTCCCGTTCAGGGCTCCGTCAACAGAGACGTCGGGGGGCTGCAGGGTTCCAAACCGCAATAGTGGAACGCCATGTCAGCCTCCCGACTGTGTTTAAATAGGCCGCCGTTGCATCCGATTGGAGCGCACGGGCGGCCTATGACTTCCGCGTTCCAAGCTGGAACGCATGACGTCACGCAGCGCCGGAGGAGCCGTAGAGACTCTCCTCCTGGTGCTGCGTTCCAGGCTGGAATGCAGATGCCGTGATTGCGATCCGCTGCGGACGTTACACCCACCCAGGTCTAGGCCAGACAGTTATGGTGTGGAACCATATGATGATGAGGGATAGGTCAATAGGAACAACCGCTATCATAGTCTAAGGGTTCTTAATGTGTCTCAGCCCCATCTCTTGTCCGCATTTAGGTTAAAGTAATCCAACCACCCCAAATCCTATCGAACTTCACTGGACATCCTCTATTAATGTAGGCTGCTTTGTACAGATGTAGAGAGGAATCAATAATGCCCCTCCACTCCGCCAGACTCCATCCAAACATTAAAAAACTCTGACATATGGCATCCCATATTTAGGAGGAATATAATTCTAAGCCCCCTGTTCACACCTCTGTGATGCAACATTGCAGAGGTGCTGCAGGGTGCGTTATGGTGCACTACATAGGGTATCCCTGTCATTTTAATGGGCTGTTTGCCACAGGTAAATCACACTGAAAAACGGCATTGCACTACATGCCATGGTAATAGGTTACCATGGCATGTGGTGTGATACAATGCAAATGTGATATCTAGGTGTATTTGGATATCAATAAGAAATAAATGGGGGAAAATTATCTTTTGGGAGATTGGTATCATTGTGTGCACCAACTGAACATGGGCTAGAGAAAGCAAAAAATTGATTTTTCGGAGATCAGAAAGACCATTATAGACCAGCAAATGTAAAGATTATAAGACCATCTCCAAGCAGTTTGATGTTCCTGTGAGTACATTTGCACATGGCCACAAGAAGAAAATTAACCCCAGGTGAACAGAAGAAGAATATTAATAATAGACAAAAACCCAAAGAAAACTTCCAAAGAGATACAAGATGAACTCCAAGGTCAAAATACATCAATATCTGAACACACTATCCATCGCTTTTTTTTATTGGCAATAAGCTCAAAAGGAGAATCCACTTTTAAAAGAAAACATAAAAAAGTAGACTGGAATTTGCTAAAATGCACATTGACAAGCCACAATGCTTCTGGGAGAATATCTTCTGGACAGATGTGACAAAATTGGAGCTTTTTGGCAAGTCACATCAGCTTTATGTTCACACATAAAAAATATGCTTTCAAAGAACAGAACACCATACCTACTGTGACACATCAATTGACTTGGTTATGTTTTGTGGCCACTTTGCTGCATCTGCTTTGGGGTGTCTTGAATCTGTGCAGTGCACAATGAAACCTCCAACAGGATAGAGACCCAAAATACACAGCTAAAAAAAAAGAGGAATGGCTAAAAATAAAACAATGGATTATTCTGATGTGGTCATCTATGAGCCATGATCCTACTGAACATCTATGGAAACAGCTGAAACATGCAATCTGGAAAAGGAACACTTGAAGCCTGAGACAGCTGGAGCAGTTTGCTCAAGAAGACTGAACCAAACTAAAGGTGCCAATACACCTGCCGATTATCGTACGATAATCGTGGGAAATCCCGCGATCGTTCGATAATCGGCAGGTGTGTGGAAGGCGTGCAACCGTTTCTACTGAACGGTCGCACGTCTTTTGTCTTATGAACATGTTTGAAAACCAGCCAAAAATCGTACAATTTTCGGCAGGTGTGTGGCCTGCTCGTAAGACAAATGCCGCACGGGCCGGTGTGCGCAACCGCACACTACTCGTTCAGCATTGCAGTCATCGGAAGCTCGCACCTCAGCGGGGCCGGCTTGTGATGATCACAAGTATGATCTGCCTGTCCAAGATGGGCAGATCGTGCGTTTTTTTAAATTACCTTACAACCATCGCAAGACAAAAGGCTTGCGATGGTTGTAAGGTGTATGGCAAGCTTAAATGTTGGCAAGTGCAGAAGTCTCATTGAGAACGTCAGAACTCACTTGTTTTGCAGTGATCGCCTCTAAAAGTTATGCAACAAAATTTTAGCAGGGTTATTCACAAAAAGGGTGAAGAGTTTGGAGAAGGCAGGAGAAGTGAACAATCTAGGACAACATAGCTGAACTGAAAAATTGAGCTGAATTGGAGAATTTTTCCAAATCAGCTATTTTGGCCTAGACTATTCACTTCTCCTGCCTTCTCCAAACTCATCACCCTTTTGTGAATAACCCTGTAGGTTAAGGGTCCCATAATTTAAAATATTCTGTTTACTAAAAAATCAAAAGCAAAGTCTGATTTTATTACATATTAAATAAACAACAGTAAACTCCCTAAAAAAGACTAGAGGCCACCACCTAAAACTGGTGGAGAAAATATTTACCACAAACGGCGCAGGGGCTTTGTTTCAGTCAGAGCGGTTACATTTTGGAACTCTCTTTCACAACCAGTGGTATCAGCAGAGAGTATTGAATCATTCAAAAATAATGTAGATACCTTCCTCAGAGACTATAACATATAGAGCTAGTTCACACCAAGTGCAGAGCAGTTACAGAACGCATCAAAAATGCATCCAATGTACTCCAATGGTTCACACCAGAGCGTTCAGTTCCAGTGCATGTGAAAAACTACAGCATGCCCTATTTTTTCTGCTCTGGAATGCATGCAAATTAATCAAAAATGCATGCAAATGCCCTGGAACGCACTGAAAGCCCATGTTAGGCTATTTTAAAAAATGTTCCTTTTTTTCAAATATGGTCTGGAAATGCATCAAAAATGTGTCAAAATACACCGTACTGCATGTGAAGAAACTCAAGCAGATCTGGTCCGCATTTGGTGTAAACAAGACCACAGGGTACATGTAATCTTCAATAATAGACCACACAGGGAATCATATACACATACATGCATGCAAGTACAAACACACACAAAGATTACATTTTGGAACTCTCTTCCACAAGCAGTGGTACCAGCAGAGAGTATTGAATCATTCAAAACTCATTTAGATACCTTCCTCAGAGACCATAACATACAGGGGTACAGGTAAATACTAAATACTAGACCACACAGGGACTCATATATACAGGTGAAACTCGAATAATTAGAATATCGTGCAAAAGTAATTGCAGTAAGTGCTGCAAAAGGGGCCCAAACCAAGTACTGAGTACATATGCATGCTTGTACTTTTCAGAGGTCCGATATTGTTCTATGTACAATCCTTGTTTTATTGATTGCATGTAATAATCTACTTTTTTGAGGTTGTGGATTTGGGGTTCTTGGGGTTTTCATGAGCTGTAAGCCATAATCATCACAATTATGACAAATCACGGCTTGAATTATCTTGCTTTGTATGTAATGAGTCTATCTCATATATTAGTTTCATCTTTTAAGTTGCATTAGTGAAATAAATGAACTTTGCACGATATTCTAATTATTCGAGTTTCACCTGTACATGCACGCACAAACACACACAGACACACAAAGGTTGAACTTGATGGACCTGTGTCTTTATGTACCTATGTAACAGCAATGGATGCTAATTACTTTTGTCACTTCAAGTTATTTCAGAGCAAATTTTGGATTCTTTATTCATGGAGGGGTACCAACACATTTTCCACATCTGTAGATGTGGAATTTATGCCTTTTGAAATTCTGCATCTGCTTCTTTGATTTTGCCCCCCTCTCCCCATGCGGCTGGAATAGTTGCCCATGGTAACCAATCGGCTTCTCTCTTCAGTTTGCTCAGTTAAGATTTAAAAATGAAAGAGAGAAGCTGATTGGTCACCACGCACAGCTGCTCCAGTCTGTTGCATCTGTGATCCCCTAATGGTTACAGTCATAATCTGTGGATTATTGGTCACAAGCACTGGAATTCTCCCTATTTCCTATTCTCTGCTTCTATCCACTCCTTTCATCTGCTCCGTGCTATTTCTATGGGACAATCTATGGCAATGATGTGTTTTCCTGTACAGAATGTATTAGTAACCCTATTATGCTTCATACTTTATATTCTAACCAAAGACTAACTGTAAATATAGCAGTTTTCAGCAGTAGCAACTATCTGTCCCTACAAACACTTTGGGGTCTATTCATTAAGCTGCCGTAGGCAGCTGAGTGAATGACCGACCTAAAGCGAAGTGAGCCGAACGCTGTTCGGCTATTCACTTCAGGCTGATACGGCTGATTTCAGTCGTATATTGGCTGAAATCAGCCGTACATCGGGTGTCTTCGCGTGGCTTCGGGTTGACCGAACATGCTCAGCATGTTCGGCCGACCCGAAGTGCAGAAGGAGTTCGACTCAGCCGATCCAACATCTGGAACGGCTAAGCCGAACCTCCGACAGGCTATTCGCTGCTGTTCGGTCTATTCTTATATAGTGAGTGAATAGCCAAATGCCGCTGAGCGCCATTCGGCTCGGCTGTTCTGCTCGGTCTCTCTGTGGAACCGAGCAGAACAGAAAAATTGTTTAAAAAGTAGAAAAATAAAAATATAAAACGATTGTGCGGAGCTAGCAATGACAGCTAGCTCCGTTTTCTTTTGGCCGGCAGTTCTGCTGCCGTCAAAAAAAAAAAATTGCCCATAGGAATGCATTGCTAGATTCCTATTGGCTATTTCAATTTGCAATAGCCAATAGCAGACTAGCTATTGTACCTTGGTGCAATGCATTCCTATGGCCACATTTGTATTATTTTTTTTCTATTCTGACACGGCTCCGTGTCAGAATAAAAAAAAAAAGAAAATGCAGTGTTTCTCTCCTTGGCGGCTGGGAGCGGGAGAGTTAGGCTGTCTGGAGATCAGTGTCCCTGGTTAGCTGCCAGAAGCAGGCTGTCGGCCGGCCACTGGCTGGCCGCCCGGCCAGCTTCGGCTGTC
>NW_017306806.1:418552-443473 GCF_000935625.1 Nanorana parkeri
ATGCCTTCGGCTCGACTGAGCCGCTCGGCCAAGTTCGGGAGCTGTATGGGCTATAGCGAATAGCCCGTACAGCAGCTCTTCGGTTCTACTGAACCGAAGAGGTCCTGGGCCCAAAGCTAGCCGAAGGATGGGCCGAGGCTAAGGCTAGATCCTTTGGCTGCTTCGTGAATAGACCCCTTTGTGTTCTGTCCCTATCTAGTCCATGTCTCCTCCAAAACACACTGACAAAAGGCTGCTGGAAACTTTAGTGGTACTAGTGGTAGATTGCTTTTCAAGGATGGAACATTTCCTACTACCACCTTTATTCATCTGGAAAATCTTCAGACTTTATGTAATACATACCCATATTGTCTTGGATCATGGATTCTAGTTTACCTCCCACTTCTGGAAAGGCCCCTGCAAGTCTTTACATATCTTCTTGCAGTTTTCCTTGGCTCATCTTCCACAGATCAATGGACAAAACCATTGTCCCTAGAACAATATTTTTGTAGTGTCTGCCCATCATGATAACTGTGTTTCCCTCTATAATTAATTTTCTCACAATAACAATCTTAATGCAAGCAGCTTAAACCTTTGGTCCTGGAGTCTGATGTTGCACTCACCTCCTCCCCAGGCCAGGGCAGGGTCTCCTCCTTACCCAGAATGCCTGTGCTCCTCTTTCACCGTTGACCCCTGTGCTCCTGTAGTAGAAAAGAAGATCCTTGCTGCACTCCTTACCGTGATTCCCATGCAGATATTCAAGTGGGTGTTCGAAGTGACTGCGGATGGCGCCACCAGCATGTAGATATTTGAAGAATGTCACCAGCACACCAATTTCTTTACAGCAAATACGTGGTTATTTATTGATGTATGCTGTCTCTTGACAGCAGGGGTACATTCCCAGTACAGAGAACAGGTCTTGGTCTCCTTGAACCTATGCTTACTTGCCATCCTGAACATATGCGCTATCATACCCATTGCTGGAACATTATATCAATCTTTATTTATTGTTTGATTCTATTATATATACAATTGTTTACATCACAGATTATTAACTTCTTGCCGTCCGCCCGTAGTAAACCCCCCGGACCCCTCACCTTGATTCCCGGGATCCGCTGCCCCATCTTGGATCCCGGGACCGGCTCCGAGGGCGTCAGGAGGAGGAGGACGGGAGATCAGCTCCTTGCTGATCTCCGTCCGGGCTGTGAATGCAGAAGTGATGTGTATTACATCACTTCCGCATTCACCTGTCAGTCATCTGGCTGCTATAGCCAGAGAGAAGAAGCTGATGAAGCAGATCTCTGCTTCATCAGCTTCTTTTGGGGTCCACAGGTGATATTAGGGGTCCTAGAGACCCCTAATGTCTCCATAAAGAGGACCTGTCAGTGTGCCTTTGCTATTATATAGGGGGATTGTTATCCCCCTATATAATAGCAATAACAATAAGTGCAAAAAAATTAATATAAATAAAAATAAATAAAAGTCACATATAAAAAAGTAAAATAAAATAAAAGTCAGATATAAAAAAAGGGGGAAAAACCCCCCAAAATGTTTAACTCCCCCACCCCCACGTTTACGCGCCTATAAACGTAAATACGCGTCCGGTGCCCCAGCGCGCAAAAATTACAATTGCGCTACACATGTTACATATCGCCGCGAACGTCGCAGTGAGAGCAATCATTTTAGGGCCATCAATCACTGATAACACTAAACTGATGAGCGGTAACAGCTTTTAAAGCGTCGCCTATGGCCAATTTTGGGTATTATCGTTTTTTGAGGTTTCGCGCGCGCACGCAATTTTAAGGCTTGACATGTTTGGTGTCTTTTTACCCGACGTGACCCCGTCTTTTATATTTTACCAAAAAATTGGGTAATAATAAATGTTTTATCATTTAATATAGGGGAAACTGTTTTTTTTTATAACATTTCGGTAATTTTTCCTTAATATAGTAAAAAAATAAAAACCCCAGTGGTGAATAAATACCACCAGAAGAAAGCTCTATCAGTCCCCAAAAAAAGGATATAAAATTAATTTCAGTACAGCGCTGCATGATGGAATAAATGTCAGTCAAAGTACCGCAGCGCTGAATACTGAAAAATGACCTGGATGGGAAGGGGGTTTAACACCGTGGATGTCAACTGGTTAATATAAGGAAGACATTACAATCACAATACAATTCAAGACAAGATGGAAAGGAGGGCCCTGCCCGTGAGGGCTTACAATCTAAAAATTAATAATCTAATAATGGGATTATGGCGCCATTATGATGCCAGGGGGCAGCAGAGTGGTCTCTCTTGCACTTCACAATTTGTATGTCTTTTTAAATGATGATTTGGTATCTCTATACTGTCATATCTGAGCTTGATGAAGGGGACCCAGTGTGGCCCTGAAAGTGCTTGCAAAACGAGATAGAGCAAATGTCAATAAATGACCACATATTTGCTGTAAAGAAATTGGTGTGCTGGTGACATTCTTCATATACCTTGTGTTCCTGTGTCTCAAGTGACTTATGTGTCTCTAGTAACCCCAGCATTGCCAGTGACCATGGTGTTTCAGTGCCTCCAGTGGCTCCTATGTCTCCAGTGACCACAACATCTCCAGTGACCTCTGTGCTCCTGTGCCACCCTGTGACCGCTGAGTACCCTGCATCACCCATGGCCCCAGAGCACACTGCATCATCCAGTGACCTCCTTTAACTTCAGTGCACCTAGAGTGCCTCTGTGACACCTGTGTCTCCACACAGCCTTAGGTGCCATCCTGTATTTCCTGAATTATTTATCTCTTAGTGGATAGGGAGCCCTATCCATGACACTGACAGCTATAAAATGTTAGTTAAGAGTAACCCTGACTAATCCATTAGAAAGGCATGATGAATTAATGTATGGATAGAATGGAGGATAATTAAAATGAATGGATCGATAAATGAGTGGATAGATAGAATATGTAATTGACATACAGTATACTATAGTTAATTCACTTACGCATTTCATTTAAAATATTTGAGCTATTATTTACATTAAACAACACTTCTATGAGTTGCAGCTACATACATCTTAAATCATTTAAATATTTGGTATGTCATAAAATGTATTTCACTGATTCCGAGGGATCTATTAATCAATTTTTTTCACACAACTTTCACATATTGTCACTTAACTTTCAATTAGAAAATGTGGGAAACTTTGGTGAATGTTTTGTGAATTTTACAAATCCGCAAAAGCATCAGAGGACTTCATGTTGCTTTAGAACCCTCAAATAAAGTTACCTCTGATAATATATATATTTTTTGAGGCACCTTTAGCTCCAGTGTACTTTGTTAGAAAAAACATGGATGTAATGCTTATTTTAAAATATAGTATCTTTCCTTTGTGGCTCTAAATGAGGTTGCAAGTTAAACAATGCAGCATTTTTCCTAACCTACACAGGGCATATTTGGTTCATGTTTTTTACTAGCTGTTGTACTAATACTTCTTGTTCTCTTGTTATGTTCTTATAGTTTTTAGATGCCTGTCACACAGAGGGCTAATTTGGGAAATGCAGTAGAAAAAAATTCTGACCTTTACCAAAGCTTTCATGCTTGGCTGCACCGCTATATGGTCATTCTCCCATAGATCATTTTAAAAGCTTTATTTTCCATTATGACTTAAAAGGTATTAAGAGTAGGTCCATATTATAAACTCACAAAGAAGCATAGAAAAAAAGGATTGGTGGTCAAGTAGAAAGAATGGTGACAAATTCTAAATCCAGATCTAAAGGAAACTTTGAGATTTGTGTATACTATAAGCATTTACATGTTACTACTTTCTGTATATTGTCTTCAGTTAAATAAAAATATACCTATATTAAGAAAATCAATTATTTACATTGTTTTACTTGCATGAATTATTTCTAAATATTTACTGTTTCTGTATCACCTAAACAAAAACTTTAGACATGCAACATTTTTGCTGGATACAGAATCTGTCTACTAAAGAACACAATTCACTATGGCTTCACAAAAATCATTATGTCTGCACAATTAGAGTGTTGATAGGTCCAGGTACATGCAGTATATGAAGTCCTTAAAAACGTCTGGTGTCTTATTCAGTTTCTTACTGTTGTGTAAATGGCTTATTGGGTACAAATTATTTATGATTAGCTGGAGAAATCTTTGAGGTACTTATACAAATATGATGACAGTCATATGATTCATCTGTTTTTGTCCAGATTAAGTGACAGTTGAAAGTCTCTGACCAGCCAGCTGCTTTCTAGGCGAACAGCATTTTAGCAAAATAGAAGACTTTTACTGATCATAATGATTACCGCTTATCTCCTATCTCTGAAGATACATAAACCTAAAAAGGTTAGCCAAGCCAAATGTTCCTGTTCATCAACCTGTGGGGTGATACTGAGATCTGAGGAGGGTCAGATTTAGTGTCATGATTGGGCAAATTAAAGGAGAACTATGAGGTGAGCTACAGCTCGCGGTATACTGACCCTAGGGTGACGGGAGGACGCTAGTTTGTGTCCTCCCGTTACCCTAAGGAGAACTATGGGGAAAAGCCTTAACCCCATAGTTCTCCTTTAATGGATAACTAAACACAAAAACAAACTATTTAATATATTACAGCCTAATGGTCCTTAGATGTTTTTTTTTTTCTAGGCTAAGAACATTTTCAGTAAGTGCAGCAAATACCTGTTGATCTTGCCAGAAATGCAGATTTCCCGTCACGTCTAATGAGCTAAACTAAAAAAGAAAAAAATTGTATCTTTCTTGTGTAAACTAGTTATCTCTTCATCTGCCATATACTGCCCCTTTTATTATAGTACCTGATCCTCCATCACACTTGTTACTTTCCTCTTTTGACCCTGTCACCACAGAGGAGGTTACTGAGCTTCTCTCTGACACCCACCTCTCCACTTGCCCCCTAGACCCTGTTCCCTCAAAACTACTTTGGTCACCCTCTTGCTCTATCCTAGACTCTCTTACTCACTACCAACCTCAATAATTTCAGACCTATCTCCTTACTCCCATTCACCTCTAAACTACTAGAACGCCTTATCTACAACCGCCTGAGTTGCCACCTCGCTAATAACAACCTTTTGGACCCCTTTCAGTCTGGCTTTCGCCCCAAACACTCCACTGAAATGCCCTCCTAAAACTACCATGACCTAATAACCACCAAAAACAACGGCCACTATTCCTTACTCTTGCTATTAGACCTCTCTGCTGCTTTTGACACTGTTGACCACCCGCTGCTCATCAAAAAACTCCACTCGCTTGGCCTACAAGACTCTGCTCTCTCATGGTTCTCCTCTTACTTATCTATGTGCTCCTTTAGTGTCACTTACAATTCTAACTCCTCCCCTCCTCTTCCTCTTTCTGTAGGGGTCCCCCAAGGCTCTGTCCTTGGACCCCTCCTCTTCTCCATCTACACCTCCTCCCTTGGTCAACTAATAACCTCACATGGCTTCCAATACCATCTCTATGCCGATGACACTCAAATTTATCTTTACACTCCACAACTCTCCCCCTCAGTGTGCTTGCATGTCACTAATCTATTAACTATCATATCCGTCTGGATGTCACAACATTTCATAAAACTCAACCTTAAAAAACTGAGCTCATGATATTTCCTCCACCCCGTGCACCTTCCCCCAACATTTCAGTTGAGATTGATAACACAACTATCCAAACCTCCCCTCATGCCAAGGTCCTAGGTGTCATCCTTGACTCGGACCTCACCTTTCTTCCCCACATCCAATCGCTATCCAAATCCTGCCGCCTTCACCTTCGTAACATCTCAAAAATATGCCCCTTCCTCACCAAAGAAACCGCAAAACTACTCAGCCACTAGCTTGGTATATCTCGTCTTGACTATTGCAACTCCCTCCTCATTGGCCTTCCACTACACAGGACTATCCCCCCTTCAGTCTATCATGAATGCAGCTGCCAGACTCATTCACCTTACCAACCGCTCAGTGTCTGCATCCCCTCTGCCAATCCCTACACTGGCTTCCACTCGCCCAGAGGATAAAATTCAAAATATTAACAGTCACTTATAAAGCCATCCACAACTCCGCCCCCGGATATATCTCAGACCTTGTCTCAAAGTATCACCCTAACTGTCCCCTCCACTCATCCGTTGACCTCCTGCTTTCCAGCTCCCTTGTCCACTCCTCCCATACTCGCTTCCAGGACTTCTCTACTCTAGAGTCTCTCCCATCCTCTGGAACTCTTTACCCCAACCTGTCCGTCTATCTCCCACCTTGACTGCCTTTAGGCATTCCCTAAAGACTAATCTCTTCAAGGAAGCCTATCCCACCTCGACCTAACCACTGAACCTTCACATTCTCAAATAATTCATCCGCACACAGCTACCTCCTCATGTATCATTTCCCCCTCCTCTTTTAGATTCAGGGGCAGGGCCCTCCTTACCATCTTGTCTTGAATTGTAATGTAATTGTAATGTCTTCCTTATATTGTAGCGCTGCACAAACTGTATATATACGCTATATAAATACTATGTAATAATAATAATAATAATGAAGATGAACAGGTCAGGCCATGTTTGAAGTCTAGCCTAGGGGATAACCATTGTTCTCTCCATAGATACAGTAGAGTGATTTGTAATCCTAGGACAGGATGTGTATTATTCACTTGATCACCAGGTGATCACCTTTATTCATAATTTCATATTTCAAGTTATGGGAACAACACATAGGAGCTTATGAAAGTGTCGGGTACTTGTGATCATCTAGTTTGCATACAGTCTGTTCTACTGTTTGAAAGCATACGATTTGACTACATAGTAGCCCATATGTAGGAATTTTTATGGTGTAACAAGTACCATATGCAACAGTCTGTTAAAGGAGAACTATGAGGTGAGTGCTTTTCACTCACCTCATAGTTCTAGCCGACCTGTGACAATGAGACTGTCACAGGTCGGCTCAGTAGATCGGGAGGTGAGCGAACACATACGGGCGTTCGCTCACCTCGTGATCCTGTCACGGCTCTCTGCCGTGACAGGGGAGGGGCTGGATTCCCCCCTCCCCGCTCCGATCCGCCAGCGCTGACTGGTGGATCGGACGGAGGAGGGGGCGGGTACAGCTGGCTCTGCCTCTAGATAGGCAGAGCCAGCTGTCAGTCATGCAGCTGGGCGGATCCCGGCACAATTGTCGGGATCCACTTCAGCTGCGGTGTCTCAGTATACCGCAAGCAGCAGCTTGCAGTATACTGCGGCGTCTCAGTATACCGCGAGCTAGTATACTGAGCCTAGGGTGACGGGAGGATGCTAGTTTGTGTCCTCCCGTTACCCTAAGGAGAATTATGGGGAAAAGACTTAACCCCATAGTTCTCCTTTAAAATATATAAATGTTTATTATTAACAATCTAAAAAGTCAATCATACAATCAGCATTTAAAATAACAACCCAGCTTAGCACACATGTGCTTTCTGGATAAGAATTTGTTGTGTGGTATAAGGTGCGGTTATAATTAAAAATATATTGTAAAGAAAGTACATACAGAGTTATCATTGATATTAAATTTCAAACAATCCATATTGCTACTAGTAGTAGTGTAGCAGAAGTAATAATAGTACTAACAGTGTCTTTATTTAATAATCTATAGTGGCAACTACTTTTTCATCAGATTTCAGTTACATTTATTCTGTATAACATGCAATAGTTTACATGAAATGTGCACATTTATATCTTTGAATATATTACCAACATATTTTAAAGACATTTATACATTTGTATCATTAATCTTTGCCCTTAGGGATTTGAGATGTAAAACAAGTTTACACAAGAGTGTACACAGAATTATCAGAATTGGTGTCACGGTCATGAAATATGACCCATGGCTTCAAGGTTCAGTGCATCTTTGCTGTGATATTATGTAAAGCTATACATGAGTGGTCTTAAATCAAAGGTTCACTTAGACTATCTATGTTATAATTATGCTTGGTTTATTCACTCACTATTAATACCTGTAAGGTGTAAGAAATGACTCTAGGGGTTTTTGTAGACAATAATTTCTGAAGTTTAACAATAGACAGAAAAAATGAAAAGAAAAGACATAATTACCACGCCATATATTACGGTTCATTGCTAACTTTTGTCCAACTTGTTCTCCTTGTGCTTTGATGATTTCACAAGAACATGAAACATCCAATTATCCAATCATTTTTACACTGCCTTGGTAACAGCAAGAATAGGTTAAAGGTGAACAGATTTGAGATAGCAGAACTAAAATCCCGTCATTCTCTATACCATCTTACTGCTTAATTACTGGAACAATTGTTTGAACATTTCAATATATTAATTTAGCATGGGAATTTTTGAAGACCTAGAAATTTAATTTAGCTGTGTTATAACAAAAGCGAAGTTTCTGAAATCTAAAAATAAAAGTAGCAAACAGAAAATGAACATGAAATAAGTAAATGAATAAATATATGTTCTACTTAATAGAAAATCATTGGTTCTTACAGTTCTTAACCACTTGAAGTCTGGGGTGTTAAACCTCCTTCCCATCCAGGCCATTTTTCAGTATTCAGCGCTGCGGTACTTTGACTGACATTAATTTTATACCCTGTTTGTGGGGACAGATAGAGCTTTCTTTTGGTGGTATTTAATCACCACTGGGGTTTTTATTTTTTAATATATTAAGGAAAAAGACACCAAAAGACACCAAACATGTCAAGCCTTAAAATTTTGCACGCACGAAACCTCAAAAAACGACATTACCCAAAATTGGCCATAGGCGACGCTTTAAAAGCTATTACCGCTCATCAGTTTAGTGTTATTAGTGATTGATGGCCCTAAAATGATTGCTCTCACTCCGACGTTCACGGCGATATGTAACATGTGTAGCGCAATTGTCATTTTTGCGCGCTGGTGCACCGGACGCGTATTTACGTTTATATGTGCGTATTTATATATTTTTTTTTTTACACTTATTGTTATTGCTATTACATAGGGGGATACAATCCCCCTATATACTGTATTAGCAAAGGCACACTGACAGGTCCTCTTTATGGAGACATTAGGGGTCTCTAGGACCCCTAATGTCACATGGGGACCCCAAAAGAAGCTGATGAAGCAGAAATCTGCTTCATCAGCTTCTTCACTCTGGCTATAGCAGCCAGATGACTGACAGTTGAATTCGGAAGTGATATAATAAACATCACTTCTGCATTCACAGCCCAGAGGGAGGTCAGCAAGGAGCTGAGCTCCGTCCCTTCTCCTCCTGACGCCCTCCCGACCCGGTCCCAGGCCGCAGATGGGCCAGCGGATCCCGGGATTGAAGGTGAGGGGTCAGGATGGGGGGGCAGCGGCACTCGAGGGGGGGCGGCGGCACTCGAGGGTGGGGCTGATCGATTGTATGTGAAACAGCCGTTAACGGCTGTAAAAACTAGCGGGTCTTTCCTGCCCGTGCGCACGCTAGGGGGCGCGCGTGAGCAGGAAAAAAATGCCGTCTGGAGATGGCAACCCGCTGATGCGAGTCAGCCGTCCGTCCGTTTTTTTTCTACGGGCATACAGCAACTGGTTAAATAATGTTTTTTTTTTTTCCTTTTTTTAGTTGTCATACAATATCTAGCTATATACAATTTTCTTTAGCCACATTGAACAATAATATTAATTTTCTCCAAACATTTTTGCATTTTTTTTTCTTACAGTACTATAAGTTTTATGTTTACTTATAAAGTTAACCCGACCTAGCCATTTCTAAGGTAACAAAAGTATTAGTTTTCACATCAATTTATGTGTCCCTGTGGTGCCTTTTGGATACCAAGCCCACATTGTTCACATTAAGATTATTTTGATCACCGACTAGGCCCTGCCCACTGTGACTTGAGAATCAAATTATATAATTATAGTGGGCAATATAGGCTCTGACATTGAGTATTTGAATGACAGGTAGTGGGCCTTAGTGTCCAGGAGAGGCAAGACCTAATCTTGACTTGGACAATAAAATACCGCCCACAGCTATATATTTTTGTTAATAAACTGGGCAACATTGCCCATAACAACAACACAAAGCAAACACATACATGGTGGTACTAACTGCTGAATCTTGCCAGAGCTGTGATAGAATGTCTCAGTGCTTAACAACATTCTGTAAAACATATCCTTCAATGAGAACAATGTTACATAACTTGTAACAAGATGTATCCAAGCCAGCTTTTTAAACTCACATAGTCAGTGCAACACTGTGTCTGCACCTAACTTTTAGTTGGATGCACATTGTTCATTCCAAGAGGAATAAATGAACAACAAAAATATTAATTAAACAGTACACCATTATACACCCATGGAGTGCTTCTTTAGTATTTACAGTTAAATCACCAGAATAAGCATTACAGTGGAATAATCCATAGCTGTTGAACCTGCATTAAATCTTACATTGCTTAGACAGTATGTCTCCTAAGTTGTTCTAGACCCTTCTATATGAATTCTATCCCAGCCCAAGCACATACACTGGACACGTGCCAATGTTCTTAGGGTTCATCTAAAATTCATCTGTATGTCTGTGTAAAGCTGCTTAACTTCTAGGACTACACAACTTTAACTATTACATAATATTAATAATAGTAATGTATATGCTAACTAATCAACATGAATTGTTTGAGGTAATATCAAAATTCCACTATGCACAACACTGGATCAAATGTTAGGGGGTTCCATGATTCCACTTACCATTGGCCACGTTGCAATGCTAATCCAAAAAATTTAGACTATGCCTTTAAAGAGACAATGAAAAAATGCATTAGGACATAGCAGGGACACATTAATGTTTACACTGTGTGTTTATATCTCTATCAGATGTCAAAAGTGAACACAGTTTAGTAATAGGGACAGAGCGCTCTGGAGTACACCGTCCCTATTAAGGATGGGGATGTGTGGCCTCCCATACAAGAAATTAGAGACTGTCTGACCTGTCCTTCTGGTGACAGCACTTTGCAGCCATAGGGATGGGCAAAGGGCATGGGGCCTGGGCACTTCTGTAGGGGACAAGTACCAATTCAAAAGTAAGTTTTAAAAAATTCCATTTAGCTAGGAGAGAGACCTCCTTTTTTATGTGACTTTGGGAGTGGCATAGGAAAAACACCATTCCTTTCTAAATGTTCAGAGATACGGTTAAGTTGCATATGGTGTTATGGAACAGTATTTGTCTCAGGTTCAGTGACACTGTATTCTGGCATCATACTGTATATTGGCATTGATTTTTGAACTGTCAGCGACTTGAGTTTGGGTCAAACTCATAATTGACCCGACCAATAAGCTCATCCCTAAAGACCAAAGACACATGGTCCAGCAATCATCAGCAGAGAGGTTACATTTCCTTAATGGCTTACAGAGTAAATTTGTTTGGTGGCTGAGAAGGATGCTAGATGAGGCACACCACTAGAGTTGGTGCTGTTGCCCCATGCTGTGCACCTTTGTGATGGTGGCATCGCAGTCACATCTACCCCTTCCTCCTCAATTGCCTCATCTGGTGACTCCTCATAGCCTCCAGTTTCCTCCAAAAGTCTATACAAAGTCCCTGGCAAAACACTTCAACTCTGCCTGGAGGCAGCTCTTCAGGGCCAGGCCAAGAGTTGGATGACCCCATGCTTTCATGTTCCAGGCAAGGCCACTTGTGACAACATCACCATCCTGCTGTCCGCCATTCAACAGGGAATGTTTATACAGTATCTCACAGAAGTGAGTAAACCCCTCATTTTTGTAAATGTTTTATTATATAATTTAATGTGATGACACAGAAGAAATGGCACTTTGCTACAATGTAAAGTAGTGAGTGTACAGCTTGTATATCAGTGTACATTTGTTGTCCCCTCAAAATAACTCAACACACAGCCATTCATGTCTAAACCGCTGGCAACAAAAGTGAGTACACCCCTAAGTGAAAATGTCCAAATTGGGCCCAATTAGCCATTTTCCCTCCCCGGTGTCATGTGACTCGTTAGTGTTACAAGGTTTCAGGTGTGAATGGGGAGCAGGTGTGTTAACTTTGGTGTTATCGCTCACACTTTCTCATACTGGTCACTGGAAGTTCAACATGGCACCTCATGGCAAAGAACTCTCTGAGGATCTGAAAAAAAGTTGCTCTATATAAGGATGGCCTTGGCTATAAGAAGATTGCCAAGACCCTAAAACTGAACTGCAGCACGGTGGCCAAGACTATAGCAGTTTAACGGGACAGGTTTCACTCAGAACAGACCTCGCCATGGTCGACCAAAGAAGTTGAGTGCACGTGCTCAGTATCATATCCAGAGGTTGTCTTTGGGAAATAGACGTATGAGCGCTGCCAGCATTCCTGCAGAGGTCGAAGGTGTTGGGGGTCAGCCTTTCAGTGCTCAGACCATATGCCGCAAACTGCATCAAATTGGTCTGCATGGCTGTCGTCAGAGAAGGAAGCCTCTTCTAAAGATGATGCACAAGAAAGCCTGCAAACAGTTTGCTGAAGACAAGCAGACTAAGGACATGGATTACTGGAACCATGTCCTATGGTCTGATGAGACCAAGATAAACTTATTTGGTTCAGATGGTATCAAGCATGTGTGGCGGAAACCAGGTGAGGAGTACAAAGACAAGTGTGTCTTGCCTACAGTCAAGCATGGTGGTGGGAGTGTCATGGTCTGGGGCTGCATGGGTGCTGCCGGCACTGGGGAGCTACAGTTCATTGAGGGAACCATGAATGCCAACATGTACTGTGACATACTGAAGCAGAGCATGAGCCCCTCCCTTCGGAGACTGGGCCGTAGGGCAGTATTCCAACATGATAACGACCCAAAACACACATCCAAGGCGACCACTGCCTTGCTAAAGAAGCTGAAGGTAAAGGTGATGGATTGGCCAAGCATGTCTCCAGACCTAAACCCTATTGAGCATCTGTGGGGCATCCTCAAACGGAAGGTGGTGGAGCGCAAGGTCTTTAACATCCACCAGCTCCGTGATGGTGGAGTGGAAGAGGACTCCAGTGGCAACCTGTGAAGCTCTGGTGAACTCAATGCCCAAGAAGGTTAAGGCAGTGCTGGAAAATAATGGTGGCCACACAAAATATTGACACTTTGGGCCCAATTTGGACATTTTCACTTAGGGGTGTACTCACTTTTGTTGCCAGCGGTTTAGACATTAATGGCTGTGTGTTGAGTTGTTTTGATGGGGCAGCAAATGTACACTGATATACAGGCTGTACACTCACTACTTTACATTGTAGCAAAGTGTCATTTCTTCTGTTTCGTCACATGTAAGATACTATAGCTGCTGCAGTGGTTCTTAGTTAGTTACTCTGGCTTCTATGATGTCTTGTAGCAGGCCAGACGGAAGCGGGGCATATTAGGTGGTCATCAGGGGCACAACTAGAAATCACAGGGCCCTATAGCAAAATTTTGTATTTGTAAAATGTTGTTTTGTAAAAATAAAGTATCTACCTCCAGAACATGTCCCCGTGGCTGGGCCATCTCTGTCTCCTTCTCTTCAGCTCTGCTCCTGCTGGCTTTGTCATCAGAGCCAAAGAAGAGATCACTCCACTGCTCACTGCTGCAGTGAGCACAGCCCACCTCAGACCTTGCACAGCCCATCTGAGATCCTGCACATACTAGGGACCCCACAGAGCCCACCTGAGACCCCACACAGCCCACCTGAGACTCTGCACATACCAGAGGCCCTTCAGAGCCCATCTGAAATCCCATACAGCCCACCTGAGAGTGCCCCTGCAGAGCCCACCATAGACCATCAGAGCTGCCCATAGACCCGGAGAGCCCACCTGAGAGCCCACAGAACCCCCTGAGACCCCGCACTGCCCACCATAGACCCCACAGAGTCCACCTGAGATCCTGCAGAGCCCACCTGAAACCCTGCACATAACAGAGATCCCACACAGCCCACCTGAAAGAGACCCTTCAGAGCCCACCTGAGACCCCATACAGCCCACTTGAAACCCTGCACATGCCAGAGACTCTGCATAGCCCACTTGAGACCCCGCACAGCCCACCTGATAGTGACCCTGCAGAGCCCACCATAGATCCTGCACAGCCCACCTGAGACTCTCTATCTATATACCTCCTCTGCCCTGGGCTCCATACCGACCTTGTCGGTCACTACAGCGATAGTTACGCCCCTGGTGGTCATATCTAGCTAATGTTCCACTGGCTGAAATGCAGAAGCAAGCTGCCTACCAAAAGCTTGATATTCAATACACCGATGAGCTGGAACTTGACATTGGCAAAGCTGCGGAGACTGCACCTGCAGCAGTGATTATTTGTGGGAGTATGGTGTAAAGACAGGCTCTGGGGAGCTGAAGTTATTTTCACCACAGAAGTGATTCTTGTTTCAGAACACGTGTATCATTTTGTCACAATTCAAGGCAACCAGAATGGTGAGCTGTGACAAGGCAACACAATCCCTCTGGTTTTTCTGTTACAGCACACTGCATGGCATAATAGACTGGGCACTGGAGGTGCACCAGGAGTAGGAGGATGACTTGCTGCGTGTCAGCAGTATACTTTGACTACTGACTGCATCCTGTGAAGCAAGACAGCAGTATGCATAGGAGGAGTACTATTAGGATGAGAACTTGGGGCAGGCTTCCAGGGATATGTTTCACCTCTTACAAACTCTGGCAGTTGAACATGTTGGTGTTAGATCATTGAGGACACTGTTGTCCTATGCAACAACAAGGACTGAGGATTCTCTGCTGCAGGCAATTTGTGGCTAATGGGGGTCATTCATGCTGTATTTCCTGACACCAGGATTTTGCCTGGTGTCAGAGACGGACCATTACTAACAGGTCACCCTTTTAGAAGATGATAGAAGATGAAAATAGCAGATCTCATGATTCCATTATAGAGCGGGCAGCAATGCACCTCTTGGGGAAGGTACTGCAGAAAAAAACTCTTGGTTGTCTTTCTCTCTTGGCTGCGTTTATCTCTTGGCTACTGAGTAGCTGTATAAGTTTGCTGAAATGAGGAGCAGTGCTGACTGCCTCAGCAGCGCTTTTAAGTAATTTTTAACAACACATCGGAGAAGTCATAGGCAGTGCTTATATTACCTGGATACAAGGGCCGATGTAAACACCTTTGTAACTGAAGACCCCATGGACTTTTAAGTGTCCATGCTGGACCATTGGCCAGAGCTTGCACAGTACATAATGGAACAGTTGGATTGGCATGTGGCCAGTATGTTGTCAGAGAGAGCCTTAAGTGCAGTGAGCTGTTTTGTGACAGAGATACATTTCCTCATGTCCCCTGATACAGTTGATGACTCATTTTTATCAAAACTAACCAGTCCCTTATCAGCAATGATTACAAAAATCCCTGCAGCTGATGCTAGTGACTACATTTTTGCTTTTATTTAGGCGCCTAAAAATGATTATACCTCACACAATTACCATCTGCTACCACCATTGCTGGCCTGCCAGCATTATTAGCTTCCATAACAACTCCTGGCCTTCCATCATTACCATCTCCTGCTACCATTACCACTACTTCCACCACTGCTGGTCTGTGTGCCATAACCATCTCCTGATATAACTGCTAGTCAGCTATCTTTAGCAGTTTCTGTCACCACTGCTGGCCTGCCACCATTATTATCTTCTACCACTGTAACTAGTTCCTTCCACTCCTGCTGGCCTTCCACCATTACTGTTGCCTCTGCTGGTCTGCCACAATAACCATCTTCTGACATTGCTACTGGCTTCCATCTTTACCATCTCCTGTCAGCTTGCCAACATTACCATTATTATCTACAATTATCTTCAGCCGCCTGAGCCGCCACCTCACTGATAACAACCTTCTCGATCCCTTACAGTCCGGATTTCGCCCTCTACACTCCACTTAAACTGCCCTCCTAAAACTCACTAATAACTTACTGACAGCTAAAAACAATGGCCACTACTCCTTACTCTTGCTATTGGACATTTCTGCTGCTTTTGACACTGTTGACCACCAGCTCCTCCTCAAAAAACTCCACTCGCTTGGCCTACAAGACTCTGCTCTCTCATGGTTCTCCTTCTACCTATCTAAGCGCTCCTTAGAAATCTCGCTCCTCCCCTTCTCTTTCTCTTTCTGTAGGAGTCCCCCAAGGCTCTGTCCTTGTACCCCTTCTCTTTTCTATCTACACCTTCTCCCTTGGTCAGTTAATAATCTCACATGGCTTCCAATACCATCTCTATGCCGATGACACTCAAATATATCTTTCTACTCCACAATTCACCCCCTCAGTGTCCTTGCGTGTCCCTAATCTACTAACGGACATATCCGTCTGGATGTCGCAACAGTTAAAACTCAACCTTTCAAAAACTGAGCTCATGATATTTCCTCCAGTATACCTTCCCCCAACTATTCCCTTGAGATTGTTAACACAACTATCCAACCCTCCCCACTTGCCAAGGTGCTAGGTGTCATCCTTAACTCGGATCTCACCTGTCTTCCCCACATCCAATCACTATCTAATCCTCCCGCCCAAAATATGCCCCTTCCTCACCAAAGAAACCGCAAAATTCTTCATTCACTCACTTGTTATCTCTTGTCTTGACTATTGCAAGTCCCTCCTCATTGGCCTTCCACTACACCACTACTAGGCTGCTGCTAGACTCATTCACCTAACCAACCGCTCAGTGTCTGCAACCCCCCTCTGCCAATCCCGGCACTGGCTTCCAATAGCCCAAAGGATAACATTCAATATATTAACGACTTACAAAGCCATCCACAACCTTGCCCCGGGCTATATCTCCAACCTCGTCTTAAAGTATCACCCTAACCGCCCCCTCTGCTCTTCCAATGACCTCCTGTTTTCCCGCTCCCCCTTCAACTCCCCCATGCTCGCCTTCGGGACTTCCCTAGAGTCTCTCCCATCCTCTGAAACTCTTTACCCCAACCTGTCCGACTATCTCCCACTCTGACTGCCTTTAGGTGATCCCTTAAGACTGATCTTTTCAGGGAAGTCTATCCCACCTCAATTCATCCCCACACAGCTACCTCCTCATGTATCACTTGCCCCTCCCTTTTAGATTGTAAGCCCTCATGGGCAGGGCCCTCCTTACCATCTTGCCTTGAATTGTATTATGATTGTAATGTCTTCCTTATATTGTAAAGTGCTGCACAAACTGTTGGCACTATTTAAACCCTGCATAATAATAATTGCCAGCTCCTGTCACCTCAGCTGGCCTGCCACAATTAATATGTTCTGCCACCAATACTAGCTACTTCCACAGCTGCTGGCCTACCCTCATTACTATCTTTCACCACTGCTGCCAGTAACTGTGTGCTGTTATTTCATTTAATTAGAAAAATGGATTATAATGCGGAACACTACACTGTAATGTTGCCTATTGTAATCTATTTCTCTGATTAAATGATTACAGACAGGGCCTCTGTTCTATCAAAGTTTGTGACTACTTAGAAATATGTGACTGGTCACATGGTCACATATTTTAAAGTAATCCTGCTCACTTTTCCAGCGTTGGAATATGTGACCGCCAATAGGTGCGCATTCCAACGCTTTCTCAGCTGTTCCAGGGCAGATGGTATGTGCAGGAGAACCGATTTGCCCTGGAACAGTTGATTGGTCCTGAAATGTCACTTCTATCCAACTTTGTGAGTGCTGTGGAATGTGATATTGCAGTCACAAAGTCGGATAGAAGTGAAATTTCAGGACCAAACAAACTGTTTCAGGGCAGATCAGTTCTCCTGCGCATACCATCTGCGATACCCGATCTGACCTGGAACAGCTGAGAAAGCGTTAGAATTCTTCACCTTTTGCCGGTCACATATGCACCGCCAAAAAACTGGGGGGGATTACGTTAAAATGTGTGACCACGTCACCGGTCACACAATTTAACGTAGTCACAAACTCTGATAGAACACCGCCATCTGGGGAGTATGGCCGGTATCCATGTGAGGGGTCTGGGCAGCCTTACATTAGTATCAGCTGTACCAGGGGCGGCATGGTTAGTGTTATCCGCTACCACCCCCCACCGCCTGTCTTGTGATGGGGCCCAGGAAAGGTCTTGCACCTGGGCCCTTTGGTTATTTATTAGGTCCGCCACTGGCTTCCACCATGTGTTTTAATGAAGACATGCACAACACAACAATTCAAAAACTTTAAGCAATGCCTGCGTTACCACTGTCCCTTCAGACAGGAATATAACAGGTTTTCAATATGATAGTATGATAGCACTTTTTGTAATTCCTACTTCAACATTCTCTTTGTTAGATAAACAGAACAAGAACTAACCAGTGTTTACTCCTATTATTTTCTACCATGGTCTGCAGCACCTGGCCTTAATGTTGCCATGTTCTAATTGATAACTTCCTTTGTTATCTCAGTTGAGCCACTTCACTAAATCTTCCAGATTTCATTCATATTGTCACCTTTACTATATACACTGTTCTACATACTCTGCAATTACATTTTCTAGTGATACCTAGCTTCAGAAACCGACAGTTTCCAGTTGATCTTAAAATACTTTTTTGGTCCTGATTTTTGCAAATGGAAACAACTCTTATACACCAATCTTTCTGCTATGATCAGAGTGAATGATTCCCTGCCTCTTCCTTTTTTGTACACGGGGCACAAGGCAGGAATGTGCCCTGTCATCTTATTTATTTGCATTAGCCATTGATTACATGATGTCTCTCCTTTGCCAGTCCCCTGATGTGATAGGATTTCAGCAGGCTACAAAGGTGGAAAGAGTGGTCTTGTACATCACAAATACTATGTCCATACTTTCAGAGCTCCACTGATTTTTTTATGCTGTACACATGTCTTTACAATACTTTATTTTTTTTCTCCTGTTAGAGATTATGTCAGCATGACTGATAAATCAGGGAAGCTAAAACAGCAATTTCACACAAATGGCAGAATCATGCTTATACATTCAACATTTTAGTCTCAATAATATATATCCAAATATTTATATATACCTCAGGAATTTCATAGATAATTAACATCTCCCATACCTGATAGCAAGTATGATTTAAAGATCACATTAATATAATTTCCCTATAGCAAAAAAGCAGTGCCAAAAAGATTGAAAGTAATTTCTCCAAATAATTATGTGGAAGCAGATAGTGGATTATGATGGCACCAATTAAAATAGATTTATTCTTGAATCTAGACTCCAACACTAAAAAAGCTAGCTAGCCAACATCATTATTACATATAATATAATCAAGTCATTTTCACTGCAGTAAAAAAAAAAAAAATTCTTAAAAAAAAAAAAAAAGGTAAAAATGAGAAACATGTATTCTGTTCTGTACTGAAGCAAATTAAATTAATGAATAATCAGACTACCTGAATGATCACTAGCAAATTTTTCAATTTACTTTTTAAAAAAGTTGCACAGTGACACATCTGTAAGCATTGCTGTCTTTCAGCACCATGGGCATGGAACCAGATTAAACCAGTATCCTATCTGAACTGAAATTGTATACTTTTTCAATGTTATCATGTTTCCTCTTGATACTTTATTTTCTGCTGACCCTCGAAAATAAACAAAAGTACTGTATATCCAGCTGATATCATGAACATAGGGGTGGGAAATTTTCAGAAATGCCCTAAAAATTACATGTAATTCATATACATACACAATTGACTACAATTAAATTAGGATTGTGGAGGAATAACGGGCCATCCGCCCATTGTAAAGAAGGTCTCTGACCCAGAAGGTCTCCGTAAATATACACTTTAAATATACACTTTAAACACTTTAAACATGTTAAACAGCTGACAATGGCTGTAACATATAAGAGTTTGCACTGTGCCATAGCTGCCCAATCACTTCTATGGTGCGTGGGAGTGTGCGCCCCCCTCCCCGCCATCGCTGCGGTAGGCTCCGCTGTCCCCCGTGCAGACCCAGGATCAGCATGGCAGGTCTCTGCACTGAGATCAGAGGTAGATAAACACACTAATCAGCCAATCACTGCATTCAGTGATTGGCTGATTACCCCTCCAATCACTGAATGCAGAAGTGATGTGCATTATATCACTTACAGTTTCAGCCTGTCATTTCTCTAGCTGCTATAGCCAGAGAAGAAGTTGGTAAAGCAGTTCACTGCTTCATCAGCTTATGTGAGTGTCCCTAGGTGACATTAGGACTCTAAAAGACCCCTGATGTCTCTATAAAGAAGACCTGTGTATCTGTGCTATAACACAGGGGGCTTGTTAGCCCCTTAAGTAATAGCAATAAAGTTAAGTGTAAAAAAAGTAAACAAAAAAAATTAAAAACACAAACATCTTTAACGTTCCCCAATCCTGCCTACATGCACATACAAATGCAAACAAGTAAATCAGGGGTGCTTATGTGCGAAAATGACAATTGTGTAAAACATGTTACATATCACCATAAACATCAGAGTGCGAGCAATAATTCTAGGGCCATAAATCACTGTTAACACTAAATTGATAAATGTTAAAATCTTTTAAAGTGTCCCCTATGGGCAATGTTGGGTATGACAGTTTTTTTGGTCATTTCACTGGCGCATGCAATTTTAAGGCTTGACATTTTTCGTATCTATTTACTGAACATAAGTAGAACGGTTCTTGTTGCACTCCTTACCGGAGATCCCATTTAATGGTAAGGGTGCTCAAAATGACTGCGGATGACAGCGCTGTATGCATAAGATAAATATATTTACTCAACATGACCCCGTGTTTTATAGTTAACAAAACAAATTGGTAATAATAAATATTTCTTAACATAACATAGGGAAAACATGTTTTTCTAAATTTTCCGTACTTCATTATATAGTAAAAATAAAAAAAAAGTTGTGATGAAATACCACCAAAGAGAGCTCTATCGGTTTTAAAAAATAAATAAATATATATAACATTAATTTCACTATGGTGTTGCATGACTGAATAAATGTCAGTCAAAGTACCTCAGTGCTGAATATTGAAAAATGGCTTTTACAGGAAGGGGGTTTACCACCCCAGTATTTAAGTGGTTAAAGTCCAACTCTGGGCACAATATATTTACTGCAATTCAGTAAGTTGAAGAGACTCTTTGCTGTAAATTGACCTGCCATGATTAGAACATCTTCCTTCTCCCCTATATCTTCAGTATACCTGCAGGTGCAAGTCTAGCTCCTGCCAAACTTCTGTGCCTGCTCTGGCTGCAGAGCTGCAGGTCTCATAGACCTTAGCACTGCAGTTGCATCTCCATTCCCCTCTCCTTTTGCCCATTTACAAAACAAATGGCCCAGGCTCATTTTTGTGGTTGGCCAGGTGGATAAATGTGGCATTCAAAAATACTTCAAAAGCATATTTACAAAATTGTATTTTACTATTAAGTAATACATTGTTAGACATGAAAGTGTAATTTAAAAAAAAGTATATATATTTTCATAAAGAAATACAAATATGCCATGCTTTAATGTATGGTATTTAGAAGAATGCATTTTAGGATACATAGCTAGACTTCTGTAGAAAAGTTGTTTAAAAATAATATTGGTAAACAGGATTTGGCTAGGACTTAACAAAACATACATCAAAAATGCATTACGGATGAAGGATTGTGTAATTAGATTCAGGTCATCTTATTTGTGCTGGACTTTAAAAGTTGATCCAAAGGTCATAGATTGAAATTGATTAAGGATAAGTTTAAATATAAATCAAGGGAATTGTTTTCACTATGAGTTGCTGAAATGGTCTGGCAGTGAGGGTTTATCAATACTAAGGCTTATAAATAGGTTGAAATGCTCTTGAGCTGGTAGGACATCAATAGTTATAGCTATCTGAACATAGAACTGTAATTAGAATATTCAAGAGCTAGGAGTACACTCAACAAGATTGAACACTTTAATGTGTTTCTAGTGGTCATTGCAGAATGTAAAAGATTCTTTTCTACACCAGGTTTAAATGCCAGTGTAAGACAGTCATTGAACACACATAGTAATTTGAAACAAGAATACTCCTAACCTTAAAAGTGTAAATCATTTTTCTTTTTTCTTCTTATTGAAATTATTGTTCATCCAACTTATACTTTGATTCATAAAGAAACAGAGCAGTAGAGTAGATTATTTTGTTTAATTACTTCAATTGTCCATACTTGCATTCAAAGCTTTGTCAGTAAATTTGTTCTAAATAATTAATATTGTCTCGTTTAACTAGAAAATTTCCAAATTTCCTTTAGTAATAATATTATGTATGCCAATACATAAAGTTCTACGGTAGCATTTCTCAGTTATAATATGAGCCAAGTCAGTTTCACAAGCAGGTTTACTCCTTTCACTTGTATGCATGGGCAACACATGTGACGTAGTGGTTAGCACTTCTGCCTTGCAGCACTGGGGTCCCTGGTTTGAATTCTGGCCAGGTCACTATCTCCAAGGAGTTTGCATGTTCTCCCTGTGCTTGTATGGGTTTCCTCTGGGCACTCTGGTTTCCTCCCACACTAAAAAGACAAGCTCGTAGGTTAATTGGCTCCTGTGTAAATTGGACCTCATATGTATGCGTGTGAGATAAGGACCTTAGATCGGAAGCCCCTTGAGGGTAGGGCAGGTAAGCAGGTTTACTCCTTTAACTTGTATGCATGGGCAACACAAGTGATGTAGTGGTTAGCACTTCTGCCTTGCAGCACTGGGGTCCCTGGTTTGAATTCTGGCCAGGTCACTATCACTGTTCTCCCTGTGCTTGTGTGGGTTTCCTCTGGGCACTCTGGTTTCCTCGACACCACAAAGACATGCTCGTAGGTTAATTGGCTCCTGTGTAAATTGGACCTCATATGTATGCATGTGAGATAGAGACCTTCGATCGGAAGCTCCTTGAGGGTCGGACAGGTAATAAATTAAATATGGTGTGTGACACCTGAAGTAAATATGCAAAGTAAGTCAGTACAGTTAATGTCAGCTATATGCGGCTGAGCCTTATAGCGGAATCACAGTTCTTTTTACTGGTATGGTAACATGCCGTCAGGTGATTGAGGTAGAGATTGGGAGATGTATGTTCTTGGACGTTTCGGTGAGGGGGCAGTATCTGTGTCTAATAAATATCTATGGTCCACAAACTGGGTGGGCAGGAAATTGCTCCTAGCCAAGATTAAGCCTTTCCTTTTTTCAGCCCAGCAAGTGATCTTTGGAGGGGATTTTTATACCATTACTAGGCCAAAGGACAGGAAGGGCTTCAAGGATCATCTGAGCTATGATAGCACTTTTCTAAATGCAATAGTCAGGAAAGCAGGTCTGGTAGCTGCGCACATTCAGACAGCATGGGTTTCACCTTTCAGAGAGATAGTTGACAAAAGAAGAATGGATATGTTTTTTTTTAAAGGGGGACTCTGCCTTTTCGCCACCTGTGTGTCGGGCAGTAGAGTTCTTCAATCACTGTATTCTGTCGGTCACTTTCAATGCCTCTGATGCGCCCCTTAGAGGAAGTGGTATCTGGAGATTGAATTAGGCTCTGCTGGACGATGAGAGTGTAAGACAATCCTTTGAGGATTTCTTTCAGTCACAGGTATCAATTCTAGACTCGTGCAGGTGTAAGTCTGAGTGGTGGGAACTCACTAAAACGCAGGCTGCCAGGCTTTTCAGGACCATAGGTAAAATGAAACAGCTTGATAAATATGTGGCCTACCAGCGCTTGTGAAGGAAGCTGGACAGACTTGTTTTGGATGGTGGAGATCCAGGGACAATTTCTGAGGTTAAAGCTCTACTCAGGAGACACCAATAAGACAGGCACACCTCTTTGGTTCTGGAGAGGGACTATGGGAAATATCACTCGCCCAACCCTTACCAGAATTGTAAACGGAGCATAGCAGTTATGTCAGTGGTGGGTCTGATTGATAGTACGGGGTCTTTAACAAAGTCTAGGTCAGAGGTCCTGGAAGTTGTCAGATCTTATTATGGAAATCTCCTGGGAGAGAAGCTCCTTGACCAGGCAAGAATGGTCAGCTTTTTCGAGTCAACTCCAGGCCTGGAAAATGACATTTCTTTGGTTTCCATCCATTTCTAGGTTTCCATCCATGTGTGCATAAAGTCCTTCCTGTAGAGGTGGTGGTGCACAATATTCTTGGTGAGGTTGGGAAGATTCGGGGTCTAGAGAGGGATCGATGTAAATGTGGGGTCTGGATGAAGGCGTGGAGAAACATCAGGCCTTCATAGTTGACATTCTGTCTCTTTCTGGGTGTGTGGCTTTTTCTTCTGTTTCTTCTTCACTCCCTTAGATTTTGATGGTATATAACTTTTTTGAAGAAAGGCTACATACATAGGTGTGGGGAAGGTCTCTTAGCCTGAGTACTGCTCAGTACTGTTTGGTATGGTGTTGGTAGGAAATTTATTTTTGTAATTGAAATTCTTTTGATCTTTGTGTTCAATTTTGGCAAAATGAGTTTGGTCTGAAGCTCTTTTAAGACCTCTGGATTAAAAATGAATAAGCTGCATGTTTAAAGATTCTCAAATAAACAAAATTAGCAGCAGTGACTGATCTTTATTACAGGAAAGTCCTGCGCAGAGGCAATATTTCACACTGGATTGCTGCACAGATCTGGAAGAAATACACAAAGAACACCAAAATGTAAGTACGAATACACAGGACTCTTTATTTAGACAATATTTGCTCATCCTGAAGTTCAGCTTTAACACTGTTGCTAGTGGTAACCCTGATATGGTGGTTTGCTACATCTTTAATTCCATTGTTTTTAAAACAGTGGGTGGTTCTTTTATAGTCAGGGTGGGGTTCAGGATGAAGATTAGTAGTGTACATCAGACCCTTTAGTTTGCTTTCAGGTTTGCCTTGAAAAAGGCAAACCTGAAAGCAAACTAAAAAAGCAAATGGAAAAAAATCAGACACAAATTAAACTGTTCTGATGCATTCAGTTAAGTTCACTGAGTGTCTCTACTTCAATGCTTTGTACCTGCATTTCTTTCAGCTACAGTGCATATAGACATACTCTTCTACAGATGTGTGCAGAGGCTAGCATTTAGTATTTGTATATACTGTGTATATATATATATA
>NW_017306806.1:443618-454305 GCF_000935625.1 Nanorana parkeri
ATATATATATATATATATATCGTGAGGATTCGCTTCAATACAGTAGCGCATTAAGAACTCTTCCACTCGCTTTTCACTTTAAGGACATCTGTGCCCACTTTTATTGAATGCAACTCAATAGTCCACACAGGTTTACCCTCGCAGGGGTATGCAAACATAACATCCAGCTTTTCTTCAGCCAAAATTATACTGTCCAAGTCTTACCGACTTCAGGTAGGTCCATATCAAAAGCATCCACTGGCCACACAGGCTGGTCCTTAGCCACACAGGTAGATAGCCACACAGGCTGGTCATTTGCCGCACAGGCGGATTGCCACACAGGATGTGGCTTTGCCACACATGCAGATTGCTCCCCAGTCCACCAGGCACACAGTCTGGTTCTAGGGTAGGGCTGTTCTTGTAGGAGGCTGGGACTTCTTGTAGAGGCCCTAACAAGCCAGCTAGCTTCAGCTGGGCTTGTTACCTCCAAGCCTCCAGCCTCCTTTTGTATAACACCTGAACCTAGACCCAGACCTTTTTATCAGCCTGCTGCCACTATGTATATATGTATATATATGTATATTATACTACTTTACTGATAGAACTGGATTGCTTTAAATAAAATTGGCCATTGCAAGGTTCGCATACAGTATGCTTATTTCATTTTGTCTAACATTTTGTCTAGACACAGCTCAATGGAATTGGTTTCATTAATATTGACAATGGCTGATTACAATTTTATCCAAAAGCCTCAATCTCTAAATCTCATTTATATCTCACCATGACATATGTGATTGTCAAATGAATTATTCTAAGTTGATAACATAGGATATCATATCTGTAAGGCATTCCCTGCCATCATCATTCAACACATTACCAAAAGTAGGATGCTACTTTACAGAATTTGGTATGGTGCATCTGGTTATGTATTGTGCTGTTTTAAAAAAAAATGTTCAGCTATTTTATGTAAAGCGTACTATTATCTAAGAAACATTCTCTACTTCCTCCTACTCTATCTTATGTGAATTATTTTATCTATATACAGTAATTACTAGTTTATATAAATATTGTAATCATTTGTGTACACATATATAGTGACCCTGCATGCAAGTTATTTAGGTGCACATAAAAAAGAAATCTAGTAATGCCCAAAAATTCACTGCATTGATTACCAAATAACAAATACTTAAGGATCTATAATGCTGTCCATGAAGCTTGACAGGCAGCACATGGGCTGCTTATAGTGGACATTGTAACTTACACCTGAAAAATATTTATTATTTAGGACATTCCCCTAAAGACAAATTTATTGGATGTGGTTCTTTCTCCTAAGAATATGTTTGAACATTTCTTTGAAGAAGCACACATCAGAAGATGTGGGGCTGGGGCGTGGCCTGAACATGGCAGTGTAGAGACGTGCAGACTCTGAGCTCCGCTGCTATCCGGGCATCAACCATCACCGACTACGACTAACCTCACTCGCCCGATGTACAAGAAGGGTAGGAACACGGGGGACAACAACGGGAAGCACCCCACTGACTTGCACCCGTTTTTCTCATCCCCATCCGTGTCGACACGCTCCGCTACTGCATCCCGCATGGCGCCTCCTGAATCCCTGCGGCCTACCACCGTCCCTCTCCTCCGTGATGCCGCAGAATCTCCCCCGTCGGGCAGAGATGCCGACCTGCATCCTCCACAGCTGATTGGGCACAGGACCGCGGACTTCAGCCCTCTGCTCCCGAGGCGCAATCTCCACCAAACCCGGAAGTCCTGAGGCCTACCACTGTGGCCTCGCAGCGGGACCCAGCAGAACTCCCTCCATCAGGCAGAGCAGCCGGACCGCAGCCCCCTCACTGGGATCGAGCACAGAGCATACACGTGGACCGCAGACTTCAGTCTCCTGCACCCGAGGTACACACTCCACTGCTAGTGAGCGGGATGGCCCTGTCAGCAGGTGAGATGTCCGCCATCTTACTCTCCCTGCCAACTAAACGGGATATGGCCCTGCTAGTCTCCAACATGGAAGCAGCCCTAAGACAGGACATTGCCGCGATCACAACCACGGTCTCCCGTCTTGACGACCGAGTTACCTCTCTCCATACCGGTCACGAGGAGGTGTCACAGCGCTTGGCAGACCTGGAGTCCAGGGTACTCCACCATGAGGCCCGACTCACCTCCATGACGCTAGCACATGATGACCTGGAAAACCGATCCCGCCGCAACAACGTGAAGCTCCGCGGCCTACCTGAAACCACGACCTCGGCGGACCTGCGGTCTGTGGTCTCCCAGATCCTCAATATGGCACTAGACAAACCACCGGACTCTCCCATGGAACTGGACCGGGTTCACCGGGTAGGAGGCCCACGCCCCGACCGAGACATCCGCCCCAGGGATGTCCTATGCCGGGTACACTACTATACGGTGCGAGAAGCAATCCTACACCAGGCCTGGCGTAAAGGGCCGATCCCCTTTGCGGGAGCAGACATTACGCTTCTACCAGATCTATCCAGGCGAACCTTGCAGATGCGCCGGATGCTCCACCCATTGCTCTCCGTGATCCGGGCAGTGGGGGCACTCTACTCCTGGGGATACACCTTTTGCCTAAGCATCCGCAAAAATGGAGGATCATTCGTACTGCGTCACCCGGACCAACTACCAGCTCTATTCTCCTTCCTGGATGTCAACCCAGTAGAGGTACCCGACTGGCTCCAACCGGATTTACCTGAACCAACCTGCTCCCTGCCCCGACGCAGCAATCGCGGGGACCGCTCCAGCCAGCATGCCAGAACAGCACCGCCGCCACTCCCGACAGAGGCACCAGCGCCCGACACTGACGGATGGGACCCCACCTCCAGGGAACTGTGAGATCTCTGCCCATTGTTCCTCTAGACTGGCGATGACAACTCCATCTGTGTTGACCTCAAGCACCATGCCTGGCGCTTCACTCTCCCACCAACCCACTTTGATTGACGGCTCTTCATACCCGGGTGACGTATACATTCACAGAACTGTACACAAGGGCACCAACCCATGTATGCCTACCTACCACCGCCTCCCACGGGGACGGAGCTCGGTGCCCCAGATCTTGCTCTGGGCGCCCTGCCCCTCTCCCGTCGGCACGCAAACCTAGCTCATGCCCAACAGACATCATCGTGCATTTGCCTGTGAAGTGTCGCTTTCTTTGTTTACTGTTACTGTTGTCTATTTTATGACTAAGGAATGCTGTTATTTGTTCTCACCCAAGTTAGCCCTGATGCTGCGGATAGCAGCGGCTCACTGTTGTTACTTGAAGACACCTCAACTCTTAGACTTGTTGTGCCTTCTCGCGCTGCCTTGACCTACCCACAACCCCCAATAGGACATTGATCACCCCTACTTCCGAGGGCCCTTGGAATAGGTGGTGATCGAACTGGCTGGCTGACCAGCCCTGTATAGACACCTATTCCTCTTCCTCGACCTCCCCACTTGAGGAAATCACCCCCACCTTCCCCATCCCGGCTAGGACCTTTCCTACTATACTTCCCCTCCCCCCCTTTCCACAACGCACACCTGCATCCACTCCTTTCCACTAATATCAATCACATCTATTATGGCGACTCTTAAAGTTCTCTCCCTCAATGTGAAGGGGATGAACGTTCCTGAAAAAAGGAGAATGATCATGAATGAACTCCACCGCCAACGTGCAGGAGTGGCGTTCCTTCAGGAGACACATCTCCACGTGGACCACACCCTACGGATAGAAACTAGACGGTTCCCCCACGTCTATCATAGTGGTGCCCCTGATAAACGTTCCAGGGGAGTGTGTATACTTCTCTCGAAGGAGGTACCCTGGTCACTTATAGACCAGCAGTCGGGGGAGGAGGGCAGGGTCTTATTCCTGAAAGGGACCATTGACTCACACGTGGTGACATTTGCCAACATCTATGCCCCCAACCAACATCAACTTATATTTTTAGAACGGGTCCTGGACCGCCTGTCGGAGTTCAGGGAGGGCACCCTAATTCTCGGGGGGGATTTTAATCTCGTCCTGGACCCGGGTCTGGATTCATCAAGGTCTTCCTCCCATCTTTCTTTCGCTACACTCAGACGCCTCAAACGCTGTCTTTTCTCACACCAACTCCTAGACGTCTGGCGAATACAACACCCCTCATGTAGGGACTACACTTTCTTCTCTCCTCTACATCAGAGCTACACACGCATAGACCTATTCTTAGTCCATCACAGCCAATTACCCAAAGTAGTACGCTCTGACATTGGAAACATTGCTCTCTCTGACCACGCTCCTATCTCTCTACTCCTGGATCTGGGGACTCACCCACCTGGCCCTTGGCAGTGGAGACTAAATGACTCCCTTCTCCAGGAACCTGGGTTTGCAGACTCCCTGGAGAGGGACCTCAGACTGTTCTTCAACGAAAACGCCAATTTGCTCTAAACTTCCCACCGTTGCTGTCGCGTATCCGGTCTGACCTAGAATCCTGGACCAAAAACACTTTTTCGTGGATGGGCCGCTGCAACATCCTAAAACAGTCCATCCTCCCGTGCCTGCTATACCCACTTCAAGCTCTACCAATTCAGCTCTACCAATTCACATCCCTACGTCCTTCTTCCGCAACGTCCGCTCACTCTTCACGGACTTTGTCTGGAGGTCAAAGCCGCCCAGACTGAGCTATGACATTCTCCGGAGACCCAAACAGTCGGGAGGGATGTCCCTGCCGGATGTGCGACTGTACTATGTTGCAACACATCTGACACGGATCATTGACTGGTGCTGCCACGCAACTTCCAAACAATGGGTTCCTATGGAACAGTCCTTTGCGGAAGCCCCACTGGCCAATCTCCCGTGGAGCTCGTTTCCTCTCCCACCCAGACTGCGAGACCATCCCACTATAGGCCCGACATTGAAACTAGCACGACAAACTTTTGACAAGGGTCTCATCTCCTCCTCCCCTTCTCCCCTTCTACCCATCCTGGATAACCCTTCCTTTCCCCCGGGCATGGGTGCCCAATCTTACCGCCCCCTGAGAGAGAGGGGGATCCTCAACGCACATCATCTTTTGACAACCCAGCAGTGGCCCTCAGCGGAGGATCTTCGCACCCACCAAACGTATGGCCCACTTGATTTCTTGTCCTCCATGCGCCTCTCTCACTTCTTACGCACCATCCCTCCAACACACCACATTAGTAGAGCGCTCACTGCCTACGAACAAGTTTGCACCCAATCGGGCACTCCTCGCCACACGCTCTCATTCTGTTATCCACAGGTGCTCCAACCATTGGAACCCCTCCCTCTATGGTTTCTATCGAGATGGGAAATTGCTTGCTCTCTCATACCGTTCCTCTATCAGTAACAGGTACCAGGAGTCCGGTTACAAGATAGTAACCAGATGGTACCGCACACCACAAGCACTCCATGCATTGTTCCCGGACACACCGGACCTGTGCTGGAGATGTCAACAACCCTCTGCGGGCATGCTTCACATTTTTTGGTCCTGCCCGGAGCTCCAACAGTTTTGGGACGGGGTACACGCTCTGACCAAGAAATTCACAGATGCCATGATACCCCGGGACCCTGCCTTCTTCCTCCTGCACCACAACACTATCCCGATGCGTGCCTACTTCCGCTCTCTTATCAGACACATAGTCAACGCAGCCCGGCCTTCTGGAAGAAACCCGAACCTCCCCAGGTCAGACAGGTCCTAGACCGCATCCACGATACTTACCTCATGATAAAAAAAAAAGAAGATGTGGGGCTGCCTTAACAGAATATGTAAAAGGAAAATCAAGCAACCACAAAAAACAATGTGATTATATGCTTAGTGTTAACACCTTCTGTCAAGGTGTTGGTATATGCATAACTAGGTTTGAGCAAATGCGTATGAGTTGCGAAAAATAAAAATTTAAAAATACCTTACAGTGGGGCCCACCTTTTAATGCAACTTCAATGGCGACTTGGAAAAAACACCAATGTTATCAATTACATGGCTATCCATATGCTAATGTCCTCAGGTGATCCAAAATTCAGTATATAGTGGGCTTTTGCCCACTATATGCTGAGCTGCATAGAGTTGCACCACAGCTGGGATGGATCTCAACAGTACTGTTGAGATCCACCCCGCTGGCTGATTGACACCTGGCTGTGCCTCTAAAGAGGCATAGCCAGCTGTGCCCAGCCCCTCCCCTGTCTGTTCCTCCAGTCAGTGCTGGAGAAATGGAGAAGGGAAGGGGGGGAATCCCTGTGGGGAGCGGTGATTGACAGTCACCGCTTTCTGCAGGGAGAGGAATGGGAAGTCAGCGATCGGCGGTATGTGTTCGCCAGAGGCGGCTCTCTAATTAGACAAATTAGGCAGTCACCTAAGGCTTCACGCTCACAAGGGACTCGCTGTGCGCAGGCAGCATTAGGAGTCCTGTCACATTCAAGCATGCATCGCAGTGACCGAACATCCCATCTCATCATGAGATGAGATGTTTGGCAAATGCGATCAGGGCCGAACTGGCCATCAGGCACTTACTATGCCCGATTGCCTATTCCGAGCAGGGTTGACATTATCAGGAAGCTGCATAGGCAGCCAGCTGATGGCCCCCTGTTGGTGCCGGGTGGACGGTCAATGAACAGTTTCGGATCCACGGGTGGCAACAAGGAAGGGGGTCTGCTGGAGATATGCTCCTGATCAGCTGGAGAAATGCCACTGATTATCCATGGAGAGAAAATGTGAGCACAGCTTTAAAGAACATCAGTCTCTGCTCTTTCTCAATCACTTCAGTCAGCAAGGGTCACAGGGCCATTGCTTTGGATGTAACTTCACCTTCCTCTGCCTGAATCTACTGCTTTTACACTCACACATACCCACTGCCTGTCAGGACAGAAATGGCCAGTAAGGGTGGTTACAAAAATGTGTTGGTAGAGCATTGGACCCAGAGATAGATAAAATGTAGTTTAACATCCAGTTGTTCTTAAAGGCATTTCCTTGAGGGCCCCATGAGTAGTGAAATTGAAAAAAATAGTGCACAAAATATTTTTTAAACCGCAACATAACACACAGTATTTGTGGTACTGTCAGCTGCAGTGCAGCCGATTGCACACCAGCAGGAGGTACGTTTGGGGGCCCTTCAAATGAGTGACATGCAGCGCATCGCACTGTAATCTCACTTTTATAAAAAAAATATTTTTTCACTTACCTTTATTGCTATCACACAGGAGCTAGCTAAGAAGCCCCTGCGTGATAGCCTTTCTCTTTATTGACCCTGTCACCTCCAATACAGGAGTTCTAGCACAGCAATGTGCTGGAACTCCTGTGACAGGGGAGAGGGGAAGAGAACGGCTCTACCCTCTCACTGTGTACACGGAGCGGCAGAGTTACTTTTAACCCTGCAGCTCTGCTCCCCACATCAGCGGCCAGTGAGGAGAGACTCGGCGGCCGGAAATCCAGAATCTCCGCCAAAACCTGTAAAAGGCCAGCAGCTTCTAGCAAGGCAGGACAGGCAAAAAAGAAGACAATGGAAAAAGATGAAGAGGAAAGTTCTGAAGAGGAAGACATTCCTGCCAAAATGGGCAAGGAAAAAAACCCTCCCAGAAATGTGTGAAGTGCTACCAGTTTGTGTATTGTCTCCAGTGTGTATTTAATTGCCAGACCCACCCCCCTCCTATGCCTCACTGCCTGCCACATAACTTGGATTATCCAGATGTCTGTCCATAGAAGAAATCCATCTAGTCTCTGTATCTGGTCCAGTGTCTTCTATATCCTGTCAAATAAAAACTTTCTGCAGAAAGAAGAAGAAAAAAAAAAAGTCCTTGCTCGTTGCTGCTCTGTCACCATCTCCTGCAACAGTGTTGCCATCTAGAGGAACCAAGGCACATTACCCCCTAAGAGATCCCTGCACGCTGTGTGTGTGGGGAAGGGAGGAGGCGGAGACTACTCTGCACTCTAGGCAGCCGGAAAAAAAAAGTAATGATCGGCCACCGCAGCTCTCTGTGTTCTTCCGCGGCAGCCGAAATAGAAAAATAGTCCCAAATCTCCTGCTGTCAGTTGAGCAGGGGGTCCAGGGACAGACTTAAGAAAAAAATTGCTCTAGTGGGCGCCTGGCACTGGGAGCTGCTGCTGTACAGGAGAGCCAGCTCTACCTCCCTCCCCTTATGGAGCCCGTGCCGCCCTTCTACTCCCTGCCGCCCCGAGGCCTGGCCTCGGTGGCCTTGTGGGGAATCCGGCCCTGCTTCTGGGAAATATAAGGGGGCTAAACAGACCCCTGATATTTCCCTTTTAAAATAGAAAAAGAGATCGAGAACACAAAGTCCTCAATCTCTTTTTCTGTGTCCCCTGTTATCAATGAACAGGAATCCTCTATGAGTCTTCCTGTTCATTGATAACATGAGTACATTGTTTGTTTACTATAACTACAATTATGAATGGGGGTGATGTAGATCACTCCCATTCATTCATAATTGAGGATATAGTTAACATACTCACTGATCGCTTAGTGTGTGTACCTTGCTCTTCTCTCTGACACGCTGTCACAAGAGGCTGATCGAGCGGTGTAGGGAGAAAAGCCCAGCCTCCTGTGATAGCGCTGTCTCCGCCCCCACACCGCTCTGCCGGACTGTGATAGGCAGCAGAGCGGTGTGGGAGGAGACGCCGGCCGCTCACAGCGCTCTCCACCGCAGCGCTCGGCCGGCTGTAACTTTCTCTTCTCCCCACGGGGACATAGAGCAGCTCCCAGCGGGGAGAAAATAAATCACGGATGTGCGATGTATCGGCAGGAAAATGGCACTTTCGGCATTATGCCAAAAGTGCCATTTTCGGCCGATATGTTTCGGCAGCCGATATATATCGGTGCATCCCTATCCGAATCCATTTGCACATGTCTACAATTTAGTGTTATACAGCTGAGCAACTCTGAAGAATTACCGACAGTCACTTTGCATGTCATAACTTCAGGTATATGCCATTTTAGCTGAATGTGCATGCGGAGAAACACCAACAGCTGTGATAAATCAGCCCCATAGACTCAAGAAAGAAATACTGTATACTTTCCCATATGCAAAACATTAAGACCTTATTCTAAACATGCAAAACATTTTTTATGCACCAGACATGGGGGTCTATTCACAAAACAAATCACTTTTTAGTAGTAAACATTATAAACGTGTAAAAGATATAGATACACACACATTTAAAAAAGTAAGTACACCCCATGGGAATTGTTGACCTTTTCAACTTCCTTAAGTAGGCAAGCATTAAATCTTGATTCAAATAGTGCATACAGGTAAAATAGATTTACTTTGGCAACAAAATAAACATAACATTGACATGGTGTATTCATTTTCATGATCTAAATTACCCAAAAAATCAGACTTGTATTATGAAAAAAAGAAAGCACACCACTACATTTACCACCACTTCAAATCCAAGAAATTAGAATTAGGTCCCATTGATTAGAACTTCCTTAGGGAGTATGCAGGCAGAACAGCCTTAATTAAACCTCAGACATCTATGGTTCTAGGGTTCTCTTTGCTATTAACATGTTTAGTGTCATCATACCAATAACAAAAGACCTCTCTAAAGGAAAGATTGCACCAATTCAACCTGCAAGAGAGGTCTGTAAGGGAAAAGCATTTGCTGTTTAAAAACAACATTAGAGCAAGATTACAGTTTGCCATATAACATATGTGCTGAAGACTGATCAATCAAACATTTAAATATTTGGCTACAGTAACAGCAGACCTGTTTGCCACAAACCGAAGACAGTGGGGTCTATACACTAAGCTGCCTGAGCCGAACGCTGTTCGGCTATTCACTTCAGGCTGGTACGGCTGATTTCAGCCGTATATCTGCTGAAATCAGCCGTACATCGGGTGGCTTCGGGTCGGCCGCACATGCTCTGCATGTGCGGCCGACCCGAAGTGCAGGAGGAGTTCGACTCAGCCGATCCAACATCTGGATCGGCTAAGCCGAACCTCCGGCTGGCTACTCGCTGCTGTTCGGTCTATTCTTATAGATGCTGAACAGCAGTGCCAAACAGCAGTTCTGCTCGGTCCCTCAGAGTGACTGAGCAGAACAGAAAAATTGTTTAAAAAGTACAAAAAAATAAATAGAAAACGTTTGTGCGGAGCTAGCAATGACAGCTAGCTCCGCCCAACAGCTTTCTATTGGCCGGCGGTTCTGCTGCCGTCAAAAAAACCAAAAAAAACTCTCCAGGGCGCTCTGGGAGTCTCCCGCTCCCAGCCGCCCAGGAGAGAAACACTGCTTTTTCTTTTTTTTCTTTATTCTGACACGGAGCCGTGTCAGAATAGAAAAAAAAATGTGCCCATAGGAATGCATTGCTAGATATCTATTGGCAATAGCCAATAGTAAACTTGCATTGTACTCGCCCTCTGCTGATGGACCTGAAAGAGAACTGCAGCAGAGGGGGGATGCAATGCTAGTCTACTATTGGCTATTGCAAATTGAAATAGCCAATAGGAATCTAGCAATGAATTCCTTGGGGGCAAAATTTGTATTTATTTTTTTCTATTCTGACAGGGCTCCGTGTCATAATAAAGAAAAAAAAAGAAAAATCAGTGTTTCTCTCCTGGGCGGGAGACTCCCGGAGCGCCCAGAAGAGTTTGCTGTCTGGAAATCAGTGTCCCTGGTTAGCTGGTAACCAGGGACGCTGATCTCTCTGCAAGTGGCCGGAGCCAGCCATGAGATCATGGCTGGCTCCTCCCAGCTGACAC
>NW_017306806.1:454369-490043 GCF_000935625.1 Nanorana parkeri
AGCTGTCAGAAGCAGGCTGTCCGCCGGCCAGCTCCGCCTATCAGCGCGGCTCAGCCGAGCCGAGGCATATGCCTTCAGCTCGACTGAGCCGCTCTGCTAAGTTCGGTAGCTGTACAGGCTATTGTGAATAGCACGTACAGCAGCCCTTCGGTTCACAATAAAAGAAATAATAATAAGAAATAGAGGACCATAGACAATATAAGGGGATATGGTGAGATTTACATATATATTATGGGTTATAGAAGTCACAAACACTAGAGGGGTATTCTAAATGAATTATAAGGGATGGGCACACTCCCTTTCCCCTCTTTCCCACTCCCCCCCTCCCCTTGGAAACCATAAGAATGGGAGTTAGAATGTGAGAAGAGAGTGATAGAGGAAGTAAAATATGATGAATGACTAATGATGGATATTGCAAGTGGGTGGAAGTTGTAGTTATCTCAATTAGAGTTATAAATAATTATTAAAAACTAAGAGATAATTGGAAACTAATGCTTATGAATGTTTGTCTAAATGTGAAACAAAACAATAAAAATATATTTAACAAAAAAAATGAACAAATATTCACTAACCCTATAGGGTTTATTTACTAAAGGCAAATAGGCTGTTTACTTTATAGGGGAAAATGCCATTGGTTACTGATTGAGGTGAAGCTCTGCTGACTTCCATCATTCAATCATGTGCCATATCCCACTCCCATGAATTAGGACATTTCCCTCTCTCCCCCTCTCTCCCCCTCTCTCCCCCTGCTGAATTCTGAATTCATAAAGTCCTGGAAGAGAGGGGACTTTTTCACCATTTTGGGCTGCCACAGATTAATACAGTATCAGGAGCTGCAGATCCTGATAAAGATAATAAAGTGATGGCCTACACAGGGCTGTCCCAGTGCACAGGATATCAATTCACCTCAGTGCTGGGGGCCATAAATCTCAGGAAGGAGAAGTGTGTGGTAGACATGTGCACTGGCAAAAAATATGTTTCATTTAGTTTTCACTCAGATTTTTCATTAATTCGTTTTTTGAGATTCAGGTCCGAAAGTAAATTAATTTTGGGAAGTGGACGAAATCTGAATTTTTGTTAGCAGTAGTATGTACAAATTTTCATTGCAGGAAAGTGACATTACACAAAAGTTTGTCACAGTCCACAGATGAGAAAAACATTCCTACCACATCTACAGGGTCTGGTATCAAATGGGGGGGGGGGGGAAACCTCATGCTTTTCTTTTTTTTTTTCTCTTCTGTGGAAAGTAATTTTTTTTCCTTTTTCTAATGGCACTTTGCTGCAACGAAAATTTGTTCGTAACAAAAATTCGAACATAGCGAAAATACCGCTAAAGAAAATTTTGATTTTTTTTTTTTTTAAAGTTGATGCTTAACACTCCATTTGGGAAAGGAATTTGGATGCACCTGACATTTTCAGAAATTCATATTCATTTGCATTCGTTATTTATGTCATATGGAAATGCGATGCATCTAAATGTACGAATTTCCGAAAATCATCCAAAACTACAGTATTTCTACATATCTAGTGTGTCTACCACACAGAGCTGGCTGGTGAAGGCTGGACAAAAGAGCGTGGTAGGCAGGCAGCTTCTGCATAAAAGCCAATTTTAGAAATAATGAATATGTCCTAATGAATATTGATAATTATTGGTAATCTTTCCCCAGGCAGCAGCATTAATTTAACCCCCAGAGCAGCAATAATAACTTATTGTTGCTGTCTGTGAGGGTTATTTTTTAAATAAATCTTGATAATAATATTCCCTCCCTTCAAGCAGCAATAATAATTATGCCCCACAGTAATAATAATCTTCCCCCAAGGCAACACTAATACATTATTATTGCTGTGGGGAAGGTAGAAAGTATGATTGCTGTCTGGGGAGAGATTATTATTGCTGCAGGGGGAGTACTATTGCTGCCTGGGGAGAGAATATTATTGCTGGAGGGATTATTATTGCTGCTCAGGAGATGCAGTATTATTATTGCTAATACTGTACATGCAAGAAAAGCAGTTACTAAAAAGCTGGCAATTACAGGCTAGTGAGTTTAAAAGAGAACCATGGCCCAACCTTTTTTGGCCATGGTTCTCTTTAGGGTCACAGGAGGACGTTTACTAATGTATTTTTAAAACTTAGCATATAGCAGGCTTTTGCCCACTTTATGACAGAGCAGTGTCATGCTTTGGCCAGGAAAGATTCCGACAATATTTTTGGAACCCACTATGCTGCTTGATTGACAGCTGGCTCTGCCTCTCTAAGCCAGCTGTACCAGCCCCCCCATCCATCCCTATGGGGGGGTGTTTTTATTAGACATGTAAGATTTGTTTAATTCCAAATTGAAGTTTGGATGAATATCAGCATATTCGGAAGTTTGGATGCATTCAAATTTCTGAATGGAGAAATTAACTATTACAAACAAATACAAATTTTGTGGTACTGAAAATTCAGATGCATCAGAATTTTTGCAAATCAACTGAAAGGTTTTAGACAATGTAAACAAAAAAAGTGTAGGGTCCCCCTCCAAATTCCTACCAGACATTTTAAGTCTGGTAGGAATTTTAGGCGGGCCCCCATGCTTTAATTTTTTTAGCGTTGGGGTCTTCCCTAAAATTCCTACCAGGCCTAAAGGGTCTGGTATAAATCTTAAGGGGGACCCACACTTTTTTTTGTTTGGATTGTCTAACACCTTTCAGTTGATTTCTAGGGATGCACTGATATATCGGCCGCCGAAACATATCGGCCGATAATGGCACTTTTGGCTAAATGCCGAAAGTGCCATTTTTCTGCCGATACAGCGGTGTATCCATTCCTTCTCTCCTTCACGCTGAGTGCTGCTCTGTGTACCAGCGGGGAGTAGAGAAAGTGTCACAGGTGGCCAAGCACTGCAGAAGGAGAGCAATGTGAGCAGCCGGCGTCTCTCCTCCCACACCGCTCAGTCTCCTGTCATAGAGTCATAGATTGACAGAGCGGTGTGGGTGAAGACAGCCAGCGCTGTCACAGGAGGCTGAGCTCTCCTCCCTGCACCGCTCACTCAGTCTGCTGTGACATCTGTCAGGATGGAGAGCGAGGTACAAGCAGTCAGTCCTCATGTTATGAATGAAAAGGAACACTCAGTATAGAGGACTCCTGTTCATTGATAACTGGGGCTGCAGAAAAAGAAGCAATGCACAAATACTGACCAAATATGCAATGCACAGTGCCTTGTGGGGGTGCTTGGCAGGCGAACAGCCAGCTGAACACCCTGACAGTTCATGTGTTCAACAAACAAACTGTGATGTTCAAGTCGAACTCTTGCTCAACCTGAACATCGAGCCCATTCCTAATCATAATAATAACACTAATAATAATAATAATGTTTGGTTTTATTTAAAAAAAACTTTTTTACTCATTATATGAGTTGCATTCAAGTTTAAACATGCCAGATGAATGATAGGGCATACCTGCTATGATTTTTTAAAAATCCAATGGTTATCGTAAATGTTTTAGAAAGTCATAATTTCTCTTCTTTCCTCCTAAATAAGCACCCATCACTGAAATGGGATGGCATCAGAATAGCAAGGGGCCATGGAAATACCAACCTGCAAGCTGGGTAATTGCATTGGCTGATATTTAGAGCATTGCACTGGTCAAACCTTGAACTTGCAGAACGTATTTTTTTATCTCTAATTCTGGGGCTTTTTGCTTAGTAAGTGGCAGTATTCTGCAATGTGTATGGAACAGCATCTGCTTTTCTTGCCCTTGGCCTAACTGTGTTTTCTCTCATCTTTCCCCATTGATGTCATAAACTGATCATTATCTAAACATATTTTCTCCCTATTTGGCATTTATAACTAGGGATGGTCTTGATGTTTGAGTTGAGCAACAGTTTGACTCGAACATCTGCAGCTCATGTTTGCCCACCAAGCGCCCCACAAGGCACTGCGCACATATGTTGGATCGGCTGAGTTAAAGCCCTTCTGCACTTTGGCTGAGCCGAAAATGGAGAGCATGTTCGGCTGACTGAAGTGCAGCTGAAGACAGGGGATGTACGGCTGACTTCCCTTCAGCTGGGTTATTCACTCAGCTGCCTTCGGCAGCTTTGTGAATAACCTTTTAAGTAACCCAGACCATGTATGGAAGTATGGAGAAAAAAAGAGAAGTCCAAGACTACTAGGTGAATGACTTAAAGTTCTAAAGATTTAGAATCAGCATGGCAGCCAGGTAACTAGCATTTTTAGAAGGTCATAAAATACATCCTCCATGTTTCTCTCATACAAGCTTCCTTTAAAGGAAATTAGAGGTTTCATGACAAATGTATTTTAAAAAAAATTGTTTTCATAAATTTTTTTTTTAGATGGTTGTTAGATTTAGGCAAACTCATTATAAGATGCTGTATGCAGTAAAAATATGGAGTGTTCTAATATGTTTGAATTAAAAATTACCTTTATGTGTAAAATTATTTAACAAGCTGTGTTTGAGTATTTATTGCACAGAAAAAAGTAGACATACTAGGGATGAGCTTTGGGTTCAGTTCAACCATGACTCCAACTCAGCTTGTTCGAAATTTGCTGAATGGGCAAACTAAATTAGCAGATATGGCCAGTTTGCCCACCCACCTGAACCTTCGTTTCCTGGCCTGCTCATTATCTTGCTTCATACTGTAAACAAGCCATCAGGGATTCCAGATGACATTATTGACCAAATATGTATTGCTGGCTGCAGCCCTGACTGGCGTGGGTTAACTATTCTATGTCTTGCTGGCTGCAGCACTAGTCTAGTCAGCTATGGCTTATTTAATCTAACCACACACCTGCAGTTCTGGGATTGGCCTTGTTGCTTGTGGCACCCTATTTAAGCATCCTTAGCCTGCTCCCCAGTGCCTGTGATAGTTCTTGCTATACTAGCCATGCTCAGTCTCTGCAAATCCTGTGTCTGGTAATCTTGTTTGTCTTTGGTTCTGACCTCGGCCTTTCCCTGGATTATGCTTTGCCTTCTGCCAGTCCTGACCTCAGCTGGTGCCCGGATTACACTTTGCCAGTTGCCCGCCCTGACCTTAGCCTGTGTCCAGATTACGCTTGCCAGCTGCCAGCCTTTGATCTCAGCTCGTCCCTGGTTATTCTTTGGTAGTGTCTTTTTCTATCTGTCCATGCCTCGGTTCAGCACCTGGGGCCAGCCTGGGCATCACTTGATCAGTGCATATAGTTTAGGTCCTGGGGGCATACAAGAACCAGTGTGCTTGCCTTACGGGAACGGCGGCTGCAATGGGTGAAACAACAACAATCACTATTTGCTCTTTTTGGCGTGCTTCCTTAGCTGGTTCTGACAATCACCCAGACTGGTTTGTTGACATTCAGCATCCAGCCAGGGAGCTGTAATTTGCAACAGGAGTGCAACCGGAGAAGATCACCATGGCATGGATCATTGTATCCCTGAGAAGGTACCCTCCCAATGTTAGGGGATGCAGCCTGGTTTACAAAGGTGGGGAGGTGCACGCTGACTGCCCCTCCCCCTTTTTTCTGGCCAGCCAGGTTGCGTGCCTGGATAAGAGTCCGTTACGGATTTTAGGGAGGACCCTCACTTTTTTCCTTTGTTGTTTGCATGGGATTCCCCTCAAAATCTGAACCAGATCTTTATCAATAACAATGCTTACAGTAATATATATGATTTGTTTCCAAATAAATTGGATTGATCTGCTACTGGAGCAGAGAATATTTACCTGGTAAAGTGAATGTTACAAGTTTCCTTACACATGACTGTATAATTGAAATTAACACTGCATTCCCCAACTCTGCAAAGTATAAATAATTTTCCCCTTTAGTAAATTACCCTTTTATATGGAAATATAAAGCAGGTGAGTTGCTTTGTTTTCTTTTGATTTACCTTTTAAAGGGACCTTTACCCCCTTTCACTAAAAATCACCTGAGCAGGCAGCTCTGCATGCTGATATAAAATAATTTGACATTCCTTAGTTAAACAAACATGTTTTGTTTTTACTTAGGTTGAGGCACTGGTAATGTAGCCTTGGCCTCAGAGATGCTTCCTGGCACAGCCTCATCACCAGCACCATCCTTGGAAATCTCAACTGTAAACTGCAAATTCTCATGAGATCTCACCCCTCAGAAAATGTGCACTGTCACAGGAGGCAGACCCGATGTTCCAGGAAGAAAACGAAGATAGATGTATCTGCCGTTAGGGAAATCGGCTACTGTACTATGCGTGATTAACCTTTTGTGTGCTAGAAACTCTAGTAGTCTTTTATAAACCTTTAAAGCATTTAACTACACTTGTAGGTTTTGGGAAAAACTAAAATGTTAGGTGGAATAATTGTCTATAAACTGTGATCATCATTATTAGTCTAATTGTGCGTATATGCACACAGCCATAAAGAGAAGAAAAATCTATCTATCTATCTATCTATCTATCTATCTATCTATCTATCTATCTATCTATCTATCTATCTATCTATCTTTCTAGCTATCTATCCAATCCAAGTACCGCTTGTATAATCATGTAATAAATTAGTGAATCATTTTATTTAATCATGAAATAAAATATTTAAGTCTTTGGTTATACATTGCATAGACTACACAATACCGCTTTAAGGCTGAATACGTCTTACTCTGAGTTGCACAAGGCAACCTTGTATTCCATGAATGTTAAAAAATATTTCTTGTGGTAACCTTGTCCTCTTTTGTAACATAACTGGTATTTGGTAATTCATTTTGTAAAACCTCAGCAGACTTTGAAACAAAAAAGGTCCCAAGTAAAATAAATAAGGTTCCATCTCAGTGATGACAAGTGACTTTTAAATTATAAATACATGCTGCGTGGCTTTTTAACTTTCGGAAGCCCTTTTCATTACAAGGAAAATACACACAGTGTTTGGCAATCTACTGAACATGTTCCAACTGAATGCTTGTACTACCCAGATGGTAGACTAAACTTATTATCATTTTGTCAGCTAAAGAAAATGGGAAACATAGAGATATTTAAACTCTTTGTGATGGTGTACATTTTTGCAACTGTATGTTGATGTCAGTGTAATGGAAAAGGTAAAAGTAAATACAATCTATCTTATACAGGAGTGGATAACATAAGGAAAAAAGGCTAACAATATCTTAAGTCAAAGGATCTAATAGGTATTCTGCACAAAGTGTAACCTCTGCCTTCTTAACATTTTCTTTGTGGTTTAGACTGGGTGTTTGGGCAAGATTTGGAAGGTATGTGATTTCATCTTTCTGTTTGGTTACGTATATTACCCCTGTGTTTAAGAGGAAAAGTTAATCCAATATCAACCTTTATTACCACTGCTTTTTGGTTGACCTAAACAACTACATGCAACAACTGAGGTTTTTTTAAACAAATGTTTATAGCTTGATTAAAAAAGTAAACACACACTCACAATGGCTACCAATTGTGGAGATGTGTACATCTATAGAGCTATCATCTCTTTGATACTAGAGAGTCTAAACTCAGAAATCCATTGCTTTTATATTTGGATGTGTCTCCCTAGTGCTGTTAAAATAACTGATTAGTAGGCATGTAGAGATGTTACTCCTTCAAGCCTATTTTAAAATCCCTGCATTATTTACTCCAGTTCCCAAAGAGATCGCAACCATGCTTAACCATGAAGTCACACACCAATAACATTAGGTTGAATCCAATTTTATTGAAACCAGACATAGCATAATGCAGCGCCGCCACCACCGTCCTTCTATAATGCTTCACTCAGCACGGACTTGATCACAGAGATCTTTGCCAGGGGTAATAATGTTGGATATGATCTGGCATCATTGGTGTGGGACCTGCTTTTCTGCTGAACTGATTGGTAGGGTTCTGGATAGGAAATCCAACCAATCAGAGGAAGGTGCATTTACAGGTTTTCATTTAAATGAACAAAACCAAATAGCCCTTTAACAAACACAAATACTGCCTTTTTGGCACATACTGTATTTTATAAGCTTAACTTGTAAGTTTTTTGTAGCTCGTTCTATGATGCCCCTTTCTAAGAGCACAATTAGAATCTTTTTAAAAGACAGCCCCCAAATAGTGTTTGCATATCAAACTGCTGGAGAGAAAAGGCAACACTTTGGTTAATAAACAGCTGAAATTATACCCTGGAAAATATGCTCAGGTAGAGCGAAATTAGTCATTTAAATGAACCATAAATTAAGATCAACCTAATTTTAGTCTATTAAAATGGAAAGCACATTATCTCACATTCAAAAGCAGTTGATGTAAATGGAACAAATTCAGGAAATTTTGAAGTGTGCTGTGATTTTTCATTTGCATACTTATCCAATGTGGAAGGGAAAGGAGCTAAAAAGGGGAGAACAGACGGAACAATAATTAGTTATGTAAATAATGTGGCATTCTTGTTTATAATTAGTTGAAGAATAAAATAAAATGCATGCATGTCAGAGGACTCATTTTCATATGCAAATTAACAATCAAAATTATAAACAGTAATATGCGATTGGGGAACGTGTGGCATTTTTAATTTATTAACAGAAGTGCTATTTTAGGCTGATTTTGTCTGACATGAGAAAGTGCTAGATGCTACTTGAGACTTTTATCCATCTGAAGTAATGGAAACATAAAAAAATAGTCTTGTTAGCCATTTTTATGAATTAGATGAAGATGAATCTGCATAACTTTTAAAATCTTATAAGTGTACAATTAAAAGAGTACGGCAATTAAAATGTCTTAATGTATTGTGTGTTTCTATGATGAAAATTGAAATTCCTGTTTACCTTGACAAAGAGGCATCACACAATTTATTGTGTGAAAATTCTCAAATGCTTTAGTAAATCAGCCTCAAAGGGTCTGAAAGGAAACTACTTTCCATTGTACTCCTTGCATTACATGTTTATTCGTAAATAAAATAAAACAATATTATATATAGTTTCCCTTTTACTCTAACATAACCCTTACAATGCAATTAACCATAATAAATGAATACCACCCAACTTATTTCTGTAAAATAGCCTTAACACTTATCCTAACACTTAACCTTACTCATCCCTATAACCTTAGCCCTTAACCCAACCCCCTAAAAGTGAGCCTGTGACCTGGTTATGAAAATTATCACTAATATTAAATCGAATTCTAACACTTAACCCTAAGCTTTACCATAATAACCCTATAGTGAGCCTGAACTAAAAAATTAGATTTACTACATTATTGTGGAAATGAATTGTACCCTGAAAAGTATGAATGTGTCTTAAATTCCTCTAAATAAAATGCAGTGCACTTCCTGTGCCTATGCACTCCTGTGTCTTCAGCCTGATAGCTGTATAGCTGCAGTGTAAGATCTAAGACATGCACCTGTGATTACTAGTCTCCGGAGATTTGGAATGAGATTTAGTAATGTCATTACTGTGCTTCTTGTTCTCCTTACTGTAGAGAAAACTAAATTGTAAGGATCTCCCTGCTTCTGTTTCATTCATTCCTTGGATCTGTGCTCTCTTCACCTCCCCTGCTACTGCTTGACTATTCCCCCACAAACCTATAGCTCACCAGTCATCAGAGGGAAGCTGACATGAGAAAGCAAAGCCTTGCTCATCTACTAAAATGACTGCCTCCGCACAGAGACACAGTACAAAGCAAGGCATAGTAAGTAATTTGTGGGGAAACAATCAGATGAAGTGAACCTACAGAAAATACTGGTAGTTTTGCTTGTCTTTGTCCATGTCTTTGCCCCCTTCTTATTTTTGCTTGTCTTCTGCACCTCCCCTGCTGTTGCTGCTGTTTGATTATCTTTACATCAGTCATCAGATCTCCAGTGATGAGAGGGGTAGATCTGACATTAAGGAAAAAAAGTACTGCTTCTACCTACATTGCCACATCTAAAGAGAGAGATAGACATGGTAAGTAATAGGGAAAAGACCAGTTGCACTAAGCCTATAGACAATACTACCAGCTAGTTATTTTCCCGTTGCCTGCCTGTTTCTGAGCCCAACTTCCACAGTTTAGGTCCTCTTCTTCCTTGTTTCTAAGCCTGAACCTCACTTTACTCTTAACAACTATTAATCCTAAATCCTAAACTCATTCGATCAATCAGGTCAATGCTTACCTTATCAAGTTAAAACTCACCCGATACTTTGGTTGTTATTCAAATCTTTCATTAGGAAAAGTGCCAATTAGCTGGAGTTGAAATAGCAGCACCCAAAGAAACTTGGCTGCACATCAGTAAAAAAAAAAAAAAGCATTAATGGAAACAATCTTTTAAAAATGTTTAAAAAAAGTTTATGCTTCCAGTGTTGTTTACCATAAATGGAATCATTATATTTACAAACTTTTAAAACAATATAAAGAAAACAACTTTTAAATAAATATAATCAGCTGTCATTTATTTGCCCCAAATAATTGTTATAAATGCTTTCATTGACTCCACAAAAAACAAAGTCTTACAGTACATTCCAACATGACTCATTTCACCCAGCATGCAATAGTCTGGGTGAAGTACTTTAGCTGTTCAAGAGGATGCAGGTTTTAAAGAAGAAATTTGATGCAATTCCCAAGGACATACATGATATTGAAGAGATAGTCTATGAAATATTTAAAGGATGTATTTGAAATCATGTTAAAGCAAAGCTTATAAATCTGGCTATTAAGAAAAGAACAGCTGTAGCTGTTTACCTTTGTTACCAAGACCCATCGTTTTCCAAATCACTGAGTGAACCCTTTCTGTGTCAATCCAACACTTTTAGGGTAATTTAACTTAATAATACCTCCTTGCACACAGGCATTTGTATCTGAAGGGTTATTACCATGGAAGTTATTTTAGGTTGGTTAATGGTATGTAGTAAATTTTAAATTGACACAGGAGATATGCAGACTGCATTTTAAAGTGTTTACCTTTCAAATATGTTCCTCACTTCTGAAAAGTTGTTACCTTCATCTTGAAAAGCTTTCATAAATTATTAGCATTTTTTCCCATATGTGCACATGCACCATTACATTCTAAGGGAAAATAGTCAAACTGGCCAGGTCTTAATTGTTATCACTTTGAATGGCGAGCAGTTTCAAATGGATGAAGGATCTATTATTTCTGTCAGCATTTCTGACTTATAATGCATGATATTTTACCCATCAAATGTTTCTCAAATAAGAGAACATTTAGATTCTTTCAAAGCAACAAGCTAACTTGAAAAAAAAACAAAAGATACAATTGTTCCTCATTTTTAATCTATAAATTATATCATCCTTAAATTTTGCAATATTACTTATGAATAGTATTAACTATGACTGCATTACTTTATCATTCCTGCAATTTAACTTTTCTAGTTGTAGTTAAGTTGTTTGCAGGGTTTTTTCTTTTTTATTGTCGTTTTTATTTTTTGTTACTTTATATTGCCAATCCACCAAAGTGATATGTACTGGTTTTGTATAGGTCCAAAGTTCCATCAGTGAGATCGCTCAACATTTTTGGTTATGTTCCCAGCCACTTTAAAGCTTTGGATGTTTAAGCCCTCTTGTGGTTGTTCTTACTGTTTCTGTTACATTCTCCAGTATATAGAAAAAAAGTAAAAATCCAAACTCAAGTGCATCAAGTGATCTGACCTCTCAAATATCCGTTTTATGGGAACTACCTTTTAACCCTTTCGCTGCCAAGCCCTCCGGAACATTTTTCAAATCAGCTGGCCAAGCCATTTAAACTCAAACCAGAAGAAAAACACCAGTTCATGCAGGAATAGGCTTATTAAAAAGCATGAACTGTATTTTGAAAAGCAACTAGTTTGAGTTCCTTAAATTTACTTAGTATCAGCCTCCTTCAATCACCTGTACAGCAGAGCTCATACTGGGAGAGGAAGAAGAAGCAAAAGCCAATCAGTTGTTCTGCAGTACATATGTGCTAATAAAAAATATGATTTGAGTGAATGATGAATATGAGAAAAGTACAGAGTGACAGAGGGATGAACTCATAAGTCTGCTTCTTCTCCTTCAATTTAAAAAAAACAGACTACAGGCAGAAACAAGTCCAAGTTGTTTTACTTCAAACTTAACTGCAGTAGAGAACTATCAGTGCACAAGCCTAGTTCTGCTGTCTAGCATGGCTGTGGAAGTCTTCTAAGTGAATAGACTAAAATACAATTCTTTTAGCAGGTAAAACAGCTCTCATATATGTATTTATATGTGTATTTAGCTGTCTAACAGAAGTTGAGCTTTCATTTTTGTATACCTTGAAGTAATGACCTGAATTTCAAACATGCTGTTTATTCATTAAACTGTAGAAGGGCTATAGACATTCATGTAACTCTAACATGAAATACAAATCTGGAGAAGTCTGTTGTACATTCTACATTCATGACAAAAAAAAAAAAACTAAAGTAAAGAACAAAGGTGCATCTAGCAGTTGCTATGTAGTATTTTCTATTTATCTGTGTAAAGTATAAAAAAAAAATCACTTTTTAGTAGTAAACATTATAAACGTGTAAAAGATATAGATACACACGGGTGTACTTACTTTAAAAAAAAGTAAGTACACCCCATGGAAATTGTTGACCTTTTCAACTTCCTAGGCAAGCATTCAATCTTGACTCAAATAGTGCGTACAGGTAAAAGAGATTTACTTTGGCAACAAAATAAACATAACATTGACATGGTGTATTAATTTTCATGATCTAAATTACCCAAAAAATCAGACTCGTATTATGAAAAAAAAGAAAGCACACCACTACATTTACCACCACTTAAAATCCAAGAAATTAGAATTTGGTGTTCCATATTAGGTCCCATTGATTAGAACTTCCTTAGGGAGTATGCAGGCAGAACAGCCTTAATTAAACCTCAGACATCTATGGTTCTAGGGTTCTCTTTGCTATTAACATGTTTAGTTTCATCATACAAAGAACAAAAGACCTCTCTAAAGGAAAGATATTCAACCTGCAAGAGAGGTCTGTAAGGGAAAAGCATTTGCTGTTTAAAAACAACATTAGAGCAAGATTACAGTTTGCCATATAACATATGTGCTGAAGACTGATCAATCAAACATTTAAATATTTGGCTACAGTAACAGCAGACCTGTTTGCCACAAACCGAAGACAGCCGAGTGAAAGACCGACCTGAAGTGAGCCGAACGCTGTTCGGCTATTCACTTCAGGCTGGCACGGCTGAAATCAGCCGTACATCGGGTGGCTTCACGTGGCTTCGGGTCGGCCGAACATGCTGAACATGCCGAAGTGCAGGAGGAGTTCGACTCAGCCGATCCAACATCTGGATCAGCTAAGCCGAACCTCCGGCAGGCTACTCGCTGCTGTTCGGTCTATTCTTATAGATGGCGAACAGCAGTGAGTGAATAGCTGAATGCCGCTGAGCTGAAATAGTTAAAAAAGTAAAAAAAAAGTAAAAAGAAAACGATTGTGTGGAGCTAGCAATGACAGCTAGCTCCGCCCAACAGTTTTCTATTGGCCGGCGGTTCTGCTGCCGTCCAAAAAAAAAGAAAAAAAACCTCTCTTGGGTGCTCTGGGAGTCTCCAGCTCCCGGCCGCCCAGGAGAGAAGCACTGCTTTTTCGTTTTTTCTTTATTCTGACACGGAGCCGTCTCAGAATAGAAAGAAAAACAAAAATAAAATGTTTGCCCATAGGAATGCATTGCTAGATTCCTATTGGCTATTTCAATTTGCAATAGCCAATAGTAAACTAGCTGATGAACCTGATGGAGAACTGCAGCAGAGGGCGGGTGCAATGCTAGTTTACTATTGGCTATTGCAAATTGAAATAGCCACTAGGAATCTAGCAATGCATTCCTATGGGCAAAAATATATTTTTTTCTATTCTGATACAGCTCCGTGTCAGAATAAAGAAAAAAAAAGAAAAAGCAGTGTATCTCTCCTGGGCGGCCGGGAGCGGGGCACGCCCGGGAGAGTTTGCTGTCTGGAGATCAGTGTCGCTGGTTAGTTGGTAACCAGGGATGCTGATCTCTCTGCAAGTGGGCGGAGCCAGGCGTAAGATCACAGCTGGGTCCGCCCAGCTGTCAGAAGCAGGTCCTCCCATGCTGATTGACAGCAGGCAGTGGGCGGGTGCAATAGCCAGCTTGCTATTGGCTATTGCATTTTACAATAGCCATTTTACAATTTTGCTGCAGTCACAGTTCACCTAAATGTACCGGCAGCTGCCGGTACATTAGGAGAACTGTGGACCCCCGGTTCGTAAGTACGGATTGTCCGTAAGTTGGATGTCCGTAACCTGGGGACTGCCTATATTGCCCTTTTGTAAGCATTGTTTGAATTAAGAAATCTAATGTTTGCATGTTCAAATATATCAAAACATTAACAATCTCCATGGGATGTACTTACGTTTTGGCATGCCACTCTCTCTCTTTCTCTCCCCCCACTCTCTCTCTCTGTATGTATATATATATATATCTTCATTAATGGTGGGCTTGGCTTTATTCTGTTTTAGGTAATCTAACATATATGTATATTGTGTTGGTGCTATATAACTCCTGTATAATAATATACTGTATATCGCTAGTATGTTTATATGAGCGCTCACTCTAGCGTTGCTTTACTGTTCTGCAAAATCCCAGTTATTTTAGGAACCTTTACATGGTTTTAAATGACTTTTTGCAATCAAGCAATAGTAGATCAAATCTGTTACAAAGTCTCATGCTCCAGTGACTGGGAGAGGAGATTTGTATGGGTCTTGATGAATGTGCTTCTCTGACAGATGTGAGAGCAGACACACTCCATTGACAAGCAAACCAAGTTAAGAGATAAAAGAAAGGTTCTCCACAAAGAATGAAACCAGTGAACCAGTCCAAACTGAATTAGGCCTCACTAATGTGTACAAAAAGGGCAATTGTTAGAACAGTAGTAAATTGCAAAATGCTACAGGCCTCTCGAAACAACAGAAAAAATATACTTGTACTCTTTTTCTAACTATAATGTTCATAGGCTTGCAATAAGTGCTAGCATATTGTTAAGAAGAAGAGAAAGAGTGCCAGAATATAGATATAATATATGGAAAAATACTCAATAATAAATAAACAATTATGACTAAAGAGGGAAAATGTTGCTGTGGTAAAAAGCTTCATATATATACTGAATATTAAACTGAATAATTTGATAAATACATACGTAGAAAATCTTTACTCTACATCAAGACAAGAGGCTCTTATTTTCAAGGTGACAAATCAGCATATATACAGTTTAAAAGACAACTACAGCATATTTAAAGTGAGTTCAGGTTTTGAAAGCAGAAAACATGGAAAAAATTATAAACAACATTTAAATTGCATAAAAAGGCTGATTGTTTTTATTTTTTTTCAAGTGCATATAAGCACTTCTTATTCCCTGCAGTCTATTCACAGCCATCACTGCCAAACTACATGTACTGTATTTGCTACATCAACTACACATCATTTCTCAGAATAGGTTTCCTGATAGGGATGACAGTGGAACATTCCTGCGCAATGTGCTTCAGCAAGGTGAACTGTAAAGCGCATGAAAATGTAGCAATTCAACAAACAATTTGGAGAGACAGACTCCACACCCACACCCACATGTATGGGCAGCTTTAGTCTGTGCTGGAAAAAGCTAAGCAGACCAAGCTGTGTGATGAAATAGCCAAGAGACCAAAAATGGTTTGTTGTTGAATGAACCCCTGCCATGGTAATCCCTTATATTAACACAATACAAAACACAGAGCACCCCACAAATGTGTAGTACCATTTATTGAATCAATAAATGTATAAGAATTAATTAATCACAAACAAGAATGCTTGTAGTGCATACAGCAAAAGCTCGTTGGCCACTTTACAGTCAATCCAAGGATCCAAGGATCAATCACTCAGTCCAATAGATGAAAGGCGTCGGCTCTGTCCACTGTCTGGTCTGTGACAGCCTCCCTGACGAATGCCTGGGATGCTGGCTGACACATTTATGGGGCCACTCCCTCTTCTTCAGAACTACCTTTCTGTTATTTCTTTTTGTTATTTCTGCTTCTTGGATGAATAAATGTCGTCAGTCCTGAAACATACATTGATGAGTGGAAGCGCTCTGTTTAATACTGATTCCTACATCACTAATAAGAATCTTCCCACAATTATATTACAGCTAGTTAGGCAATAGAATATTAATGCCATTCATGAGATGCCCATTTGTGAACAGGGCTTTAAGGTGCCTTTAAATGCAATTACAGCTGGACCAATATGATTGGCCTAATACATAAGGGACATTTCCTTAGAATCTTTCCCGGCACTGTGTCTGGTAGATTCTACTTTGATGAAAAAGAGAAAAAGAAGAACAGCATGGGAGTAGTGGAAACAGGGACACAAGATGGCACCAAAACCTGCCTTCTCCCCAGATGCCATATAAACTGCAGAAGGAGAAGATCAAGAATGCTTAATGCTACTTGGTTGGATCCCTTTGCTCCTCCTTTCCCATTACCTCTAGGCAACCCCCGACACTACTACAGTTTACTCTACTGAATTACATATATACCGTAAATATCGCATTTTAAGCAAAGCTCATTACCTTGGGGAAATGACTATGACGGACTCTAGAATTATGCTATTCCCTGATTTTTTTTTTACAAGACATTCAAAATTGCAATCAGTTAAAAAGGAACTTTAGTTTTTTTTAAAATTAACCCTTGCAGTGAGGGTACCCCCGCACACTGCAAGGGTTAACTGCTAGTTTTAGTCTAGAAGCAAATATAAGGTAAATATACTCACCCGATCCTCAGTCATGTGCAGTGACTGCTGACCTCCCTCCGCTCTGGCTATGGTAAGTCCCTCATGTATAATGGACCTGCAGAGTTCTTTCACAAAGATTTTATTTGTTTTTTTTTCAGTTTTTCATATAAAAGATTACAAAAAGAACAGAAGTGGGGCATGCAAGCCCTGCAATAAGGCATTCAAACGGAAAACAAACAGCTACAGCATCGTGCAGAGCCATGCAGGCCGTAGGACAGGAGCAATGTGGCAAGTGCCAGAGTGCAATTTGGGAGTTAGAAGGAGCTATTGCTGTACAGGTTCAGTGGATAAGGCCCAAATTAACATGTAATGGGGCAACACGGGGGAGGGTTTAGCAGGTCCGATGCCTGGGTATCGTGAGGTCGAGGCCAATGAGTTCCACAGCCCTCTACCCCGAGACATCCGGGGCCAACAGGACGGGGGTCAAGCATCACAAATCAGTTCAGGGACAATAACAGGGGAAGTAAAGGAAGAGGACATGAAGATGGGGAAGGAGTGGAGGACCGGGTATGGGACAGAACAGAGGGGGAGTAAGACAGGGGAGGATGGTACACTGGGAAAGGTGTTCAGGGGGAGTTGGGAAGTACAGAGCCTCTAAATGGATAGAAGGTGTGGATCAAAGTAAGGTGGTTTAGAGTAGTCAATCCATGGTTGCCAGATCAGTAGGAAGCGATCGTGCGTGTTGGACAGGACTGCCTTCAGTTTCTCGTTCACCAGAATATCGTCCAGGCGGTTTTTAACTTCCCCAAAGCTCAGGGTTGGAGTTTTCCATGCTCTGGCGATTGTCATTTTGGTGGCGACAAAAATGTGGGACACAAGGTGCTTCTGGTAACGCGTCAGCTGTGGAATTGGTTGGAGTAACAATGCCTCGCACGGATCCTTTGTCAAGGTGAGTTGGAAGAGACAATTGAGTAACTCATAGACACGATTCCAGAGGTGTGCCGCCCGGTGGCATATCCACCAAATGTGGATCATGGTACCCGATGCGCCACAGCCCCGGAAGCAGTGTGGGGAGTAGGAGGGGATATATTTCACGAGACGGGCAGGCGTGTAATACCAATGGTACATCACTTTGTAGGAATTCTCGAGTGCGAGTACGTTGCGGGAGCAATAGGCTCCCTGGATCCATTACATGGGACTGACATAGGAGGTGTGGGGGAAACCTAGAAATAAGTGCTCAACATGTCACACACCAGTGAGAAATCATACAGTAATAAAAAAATAAAAAAAAAAAAGAAAAAAAAAAGAAGGTGAGCTTTGCCAGCTGGGTCCTGGAATGCAGGGGACTAGCGTTTAGCACCTAATCCTTTCAGGGGCCTAGGTGCACCATATGTCTGGAAGTGACCAGCAATTACAGGGTATAATTAGGGCAAAAAGAGACCACAGTAGATAGCAAACTGCGGGATGGATGTCGGGAGGGAGGTAGTAGGGCACAGGAGGCAAACCGCCTAACGTGGGCTCCCGAAATCCATAGGACCTGCAGAGTTCTTCTTCAAGAAACGGCTATAACAACTTTACTATCAATATTCCATTATTTACTCTGCCAGATTGAGAGTAATTGCAAATGGTGAAATCTTACCCCCACTGGATTTATGGATGGCTGGATGAGCAATATAGATGGTAAAGCCATGCTGGCTTTACATGATATAGCAGATTGCCGTCTACAAGATGTTGATCCATCCAGATGTGAGCTTTGCCAAGACTTGATTTTACCCAGATACCAAAAATTCTGACTATTAAAATTTGTATTGCCATTTATCCTGAATTCCACAATGATGTATGCTCTTTCAGACCCCCTTCCAATGTCTTGCAAAAAAAATCAGGGAATAGCATAATTCCAGAGAAGTTGGAGACTTGTTTTTACAATTCTATTTCCAGTTTGGTTGCAATGAGGAATTTGTGTGTCAACATAACAGACAACAACACTGATACTGACTTTATCCACTGGAAATATTGTGGGAACTACTTTTTTCTCTCCCACTTCTTTCCTGGTCCAATAAAAATGTTCTGTACATTTTAAGATACCCAGGCACAAACATACTGAAAGAATTTTGGCAGTGACAGACGAGAAGCTTTACCCGTATTCCAGGGGAGAAAAATTCTGCTATATATGGTGGTTTCTTTGGTGTGGGTTAATTAAAAAAGGAACATCATGGTCAAGCAAGGAAGTGCTCAGTGACAAAGTGATGGGCCATTTTGGTAGGAAACTACCACTTTCCTTCTCTCATGTAATGAACTCTATTCCAATATGTCTTTGCAACACCTTTCTATAGCATCCAGGAATGTTTGTGGGTTGGGTAACTATAAAGTGCCAGGCTATATTTAATTTTATACTATTTCACAAGATGTCTGTTTTTTGTCTGCAAGAAACTCCTTTAGCTAGATTCATGTGAACAGATTTTTGCCAATGATACTTTTGTTCCTTACACTTTTCGTATGCCAGAAGAGTTTTCATATTGGTTAATAAAAATATACAGACTAAGACAAATGATGTTGACAGATTTATCTTTCTGCATTTTGAAATACATTTTAGAAAACATACATGTTCCTCCCCCTTACTCTAATGGGACTCTTGGGAAATTAGCAAAGTTTATGGCAGACGAACTTCCCATACCATACCATAACTTTCTTTCATAACTTTCCTGTATGCATAAATGTCCACCTAAAAATGTTGGTCATCCTTCATCCCACACTTCTTTCCAATAATTATGTTCTGAACTGAGTTTGCATGACCTCAGGAGAATGCTACACCTGACTTATCCACAATACTCGTGCCAGTCTAAGACACATAATAGGCTCTTGCATATTTATCTGGTGATAGGCACTTCAGAAATGGCATTAAGCTGAACATTTGGAAGCCTTCTCTTTGCAAAAAACAAAAGACAAACTTTCTGGGCAGAGAGCTACCTTCCAGCCTCCATAACAGAAGCCATTGCATTAGTTCTCCCTAAAAAGGACACATATTTACTACTTCCAGACTCATTTTGCCGTATTTTTCTTCTGCTGGCCGGTGTCAAAATTTTGGCCACGATTCTTGAACAGATTTATCTACCAAAATCCAAACATTGATGCATCCTTATTAAACCAATTTTATGCCAAACAGATCCACAACTGTTAATGTTTGCAGAATGTTTTGAATATAGAATTTACCAATAGTCCCAGGCAATATGGCTTTGCTCTCCCTAGATATACCAAAAGCATTTGTTAGTGTGAAATTGAGACATCTCTGGGCTGTGTTGCCTGCTTCTTGTTTTGATCCCAACTTCTGCAACTGGTTCTGTATTCTTTATGCCAACCCTACAATTGAGATCAGTCAATGACTTTTTTTCAGGAACAAGACAGGATTGCCCTGTTTCTGTATTTTTGCCTTAGTCATTGCACCACTAGAAGCACTTATTCATCAATCAAACAATATTGTGGGTTTTAGGCGGGATATGGAGAAGGATACAGTGGCCATGTATGTTGATGAAACAACTTTTATTGTGCCGATACTCAATCTTCTCCCACACACATAATGTCTTTGCTGTCAGAGATTATCTTGCTTGCTTGTAAATTGGGACACATCCACACTTTTTCCTCTAGACCCCCTGCCAGAACCCTACCCGAGGCCTTATGAAACCTTAATAAAGTAGAACAACCTAAATACTTAGGGATTATAGTCTCTTAAGACCTGGCGGAATATATTTTAATAAATCTCAAATTACTTACACATAAATTTAAGCTACAATGCAATGTGTTGTGTAACCTTCAACTCTCAGTAGCTGGTAGGATCAATTTAATTATAATGGTATGTATACCTCAGCTGCTATGCATGTTACACAATTCCCACTGCTGAATCCCCATGAAAATATTTAAACAAATTATTGGTAGAAACTTTATTTGGAAGCTATAAACTCTCAGATTGAAACTAGAAAATCTTCAATATACCAAGGACCAGGGAGGTTTGGCTGCCCCTAACACTTGAATATTCTGTACTGTATTGCATCTCAGCTTCACCATACAGTGGGATGGTGTAAGGGAGGTATTCGTCCCCAATAATACCACGGCCCTCAATGTTTTTTCCAGGGCTCAAACCCATTACAACAGTTACATAATACCTTTTCAACATTACCATCTGTACGCCATATTGGCAAGATGTGGGAATCAGTCAAACACCTTCTGGTCATTGGAAACCTTATGAAAATATGGGACAACAATCTAGCTTAATTGCTCAAACTATATAATTTTCAGAATTGGAAGTAAGCAGGTTAATTGTGATTAAACTGTCTCTCTTCTAACCACTTTTTGTGTCTTTGTGTCATCAATAGAGTTCCACATATTGTGGTACACACTACTGTTTTGAAACTTGCAATTAGATCCACTCTAAAGCGCCTCTTTTTTAGGGAGAACAAATTTAATTTGTGGAAGTGATCTTCATAACTTAAGTCTTCCATCCCCTTTGTTAAATTTGTAGCCCTTCTCTGAACTCTCTCAAGTTTGAGGATGTCTTTCCTGAGGGTTGGTAACCAAAATTGAACCGCATACTTAAGGTGAGGCTGAATAGGTGATTTATAAAGTGGTAAAATTATGTTTTTTTGCCAAAAACCCTCTTTTAATGCAGGATAGTATATTGCTTGCTTTGCTGGCTGCTGCTTTGCATTGCATACTATTGATGAATCTGTGATCTATAAGGAACCCCAGGTCTCTCTCCATGTCCGACTTCCCCAGTGGAGCCCCCCTAAATAGTTGTTTCCATCCAAGTTCTTTGCTCCCATGTGCATAACCTTGCATTTTCACAATTAAATTGCATTTGCCATCTTGCAGCCCATGCCTCAATCTTATTGAGGACTTGAATGTATGTCTTGTTGAAAATTTACTGCCCTACACAGTTTAGCATAATCTATAAACACCCAAATTGAACTCTTTAGTCCAATCTCTATGTTGTTTTTGAATACTGTAGCAACTATAGGCCAATTTCCTTTTTCAATGTAGGCCTGAAATGATATGCTGAAATTCTAGCAAAGAAGTTTGTTCCTATTGTTCTCTTCCTTACTGTATACATCTTGATCAAGTGAGCTTTCATACCTAATAACCTTAATTTCATGAAAAAAAAATACATTGCAGCCCCTAGTAGACATTTCCTAAACTGGTTTTCCCGAAGTGTCAGCTTTTAACCCCTTCGTGACGGGAGACGTACACTGTACGTCCAGCCACAAAGGGACCAAATGACTCGTCACGTACACTGTATGTGACGAGTTATTTGCTGCACTAGAAGGCTGCTAACCGCTGAGAATCAGCGGTTACCTTTCAGTAATGGATGTCTAACTATCTAGAGATCCATTACTGAAAGGGTTAACCTTTTTCAGACACCCGATACCTTAATATCGGGTGTCTGAGAGTCACAGCAAAGCGGACACACATGTCGGCTTTTGCCGGCATTCTGACAGCTCGTATAGATCGAGAGATATCTCTCTCAAGCTATACTGGCTTCTTTTTTTTTATCTTTTGACTTAAAAGAATAGATACAAAATGTTATGTATTAGACACATAATGTATCTATTCTTGAAAGTAGAATGTTTAAGTTTTCTGAAACATTCACTGACAGCTGAATCCTGAACTGCTGCAGGATCAGTGTCACTAACTTATTATCGGCTGTTCTGAAGTTTGAAGCAGCCTGATAATAAAAAAAATGTATTAATTTATCAAGCAGTAATAGTGAGATTAATTCACAATGACTGCCTGATATAATTAAATAAATACAATTTGTCAGTATAAAAAAAGTGAAAAGTGTAAATAAATAAAAAAAAATAGTGAAAAGTGTAAAAAAATTAAAAATAAGGGACAAATAAATGAATGTATGTATTGCATTTTTTTTTAGCTGTGCTGGTTTTGTTAAAAAAAAATACTACAAATCAAAACTGGGAAAAAATGTTTTTTTTTACGTTTTTTCCTCTTTTTTTAATTTGTATTTGTCCTAAGTGAGGCGTTAGACACACATATGTGATATAAATATATAGCCCTATCTGTCCTCTAAAAAACAATATATAATATGTGTGGGTGCACTTTGTAAGAAAGTATATTACTGACGTGGAAGAATCACACAGCAAAAATGTCAAAAGTGTGTCAGTCATTTACGAACAGAAACCAAAAACAAGCTCAGTCATGAAGGGGTTAATCAGCAATTTCTTTTTTTATTATTTGTTATTTTCATACTGTATGTACAGTATTTATATATTATTTTTTATTTTGTTTTCTGTGTTTTTTGGTATTCATGTGGTCATCAGCACAACAGAGGCCATGTGTTTCTGCAATTCCTCTTCCTTGCCAGCATTTTTATTATCCCAGCCACTCAGCAGGTTTTTTTATAGTTATTTATTTAGAGTTTACTGCAGGCATAGCTCCAGGGGGTAAACGCAAGGCCATAGGCTGTCTACACTTTCACAATGCAGAGGGAAGGATAGACAGCACCAAAGGTAAGAGGGAATTCTGTGGCCAAGGGGAAGGGCAGGCAATGGTAAAGAGTAACTGTAAAGTTCTACAGCCATAGGCAAACCACCCTTCCTTAAAAAAGGCCATTAAAAAAAAGTGCCAGACAAGCCTCCTCCCTCTACTTCTTATTCACTTGCTCTCACACTTAGTGTGATAAAGGCAAAAAGAGAGGCACCACCAGTGGCTCATCATATAGTGAAGTGGCTGACAAAGCTGCCTCCTGGGATAGCTGAGTGTTTGAAATCCCATTGCTTTTGCAGGCAGTTTCAATCTTCACTTTGGAGTTTAAGGGGCTTTTAAATAAAACAGACCTTCCATATTCATAATAGGTCTACTTTAATAAACAAAGACCTCTGAAAAAGCAATTGCAGCCAGCAACATTTAACAAAAAATAAATGTCTGTTATTGTTGTATTTGCATGTAGACATGGTCAGGCAGTAGAGAGGCTGCACAGGCAACCTGAAACCTCATTCCTACTGATATATCATATCATATATTATAATAGGAGCAGACGGAAATTACAATATTAGATGTTCTCTAAAATATCCCCTGGGCATAGATCATGGAAGTGGGGCTGTTTACATGAGGTGTGTTACTGTGCAGCACATTAAATGATTCACACCAAATTACTGTATACTGTGCTGTATATTTATATACTCCACATTGGTCCTAGGCGACTATAAAATTTGGAATTCTAACCAAAGCTGATTGTTCTAGTTTTGAATGGAGTGGAAAACGTTAGAACCACTGTCAGGTTTTTGGAACACATTCATGAAATCAGAACACAAGTCTTTAGCCCTGGATTATTGAGCAAACCCTGAAATTCGCTGGAACTTTATTAACCCACATTTTCAAAATACCATTTATAACAATCGGTAGTTTGCAAGAACTTTCTTTTTTTTCTTTTCTCACCCACTGTTAAAAAGTTCAACACATTTAGTATACCTTCATTAGCAGAGAATCTCTACAAGGTCCTATGCTACCTCATGCACCTACACCAACACCACAGTTTTATATTGTTTTTTTCCCCCGTTGGGGAGATTAAACTTCTCCAACTTGCAATTATTGTCAACAGGATAGAAAAAGAGTTATGTTTTTACTGAAATAGGAAGTGAGAAGGTATCCCCAATGGAGATCCCCATGGTATCCCCAATCAATTTCTGCCCATATTTCCACTTAATTATTGTTGTGTTTCCAATGGACACAAAGACTGCCATAAGTTGTTACACTTCCAATTCTATCCAGAATTTAAAACAATTTGTTTTGACTAGAGTTCTTCTTTAAATGTAGTTTTACATATTAAAAACTGGGGATGGACCAATAGCGATACTAGTATCAGTATCGGTAGCAATGCAGAGTATTTGGGTGAGTACTCAGGAAGAAATTGGGTAATGACATGTCTCCCGGCTTCCTGATTGGCCGGGAAGCCAGCATCATGCTCCCTCGTCACTTGGTGATTCCTGATTTTTTCGAGAAGCTGGCCAATCAGGAAGCCAGGCGGCGAGTCATTGCCCGCTCCCCGGCTTCCTGATTGGCCGGAAAGCCGGCTCCATGCTTCCTCATCACCTGGTGATAAGGTAGCATGGAGTCGGCTTTCCGGCCAATCAGGAAGCCGGGCGATGTGTAATGACTCGCTGCCCGGCTTCCTGATTGGTCATGACGAGGGAGCATGGAGACGGCTTTCCGGCTAATCACTAAGCCGGCCGGCAAGTCATTACGCGCTGCCTGGCTTCCTTAATGGGACTTCTGTTATTGGTATTGGCGAGTACCAAGACACAAATATCGGTACTTGTACTCGATATTGAAAATTGGTATCAGTGCATCCCTATTAAAAACCTATTCCTAAAAGTGTGCTTAAAGCTGAAGTTTAATCTTCTTATATTTTGCCTTCTTATATTTCCATTTTCATTACATTCCGCATTTTTGACCCACCCTTTTATTTACAATGCAGGCAGATCATGACTGCTGGGAGGGGCAAGCAGGGTGCTGTACATAGCTTCCTGAAATCATCAAAGTACACTGCCCCTGTAATCCTTTCCATTGGGTGTTCCAAGGCAGGCTGTATTTGCATGCCGACTGCCCTAGGTAATGCCCACATGTGATGAAGAGCCTCCATTATAATAAATAATTAAATCCAATGAATGAAAGGGGTGGGACAGGCACAGTTAGGCTGGGGGGGAAGTATTAAATGATGCTGGGTGTCCTCCAGCCAGGGAAAAAGATGGGCTCTGCTTGACCTACTGTAACTTTAAAGTGCACTATGAGAAGCTAACAGTGTATTGTAAAATCAGAGTAAGCAGTTTCAGTACGGGAGAGAAGCCGGTACAACTGTTCAAGAGTGAAAATAAGGTTAGAGCTCAGCTGTAAGCATTTGCAAGCAAAGCTTTACTATTGAAACCTTGTGTATTTTTGTATCATTGTTGTCTGCCACCCACTCTGACAGTAACTGGAAGATTATAATTTTTTTGCTTGCTTAATTGTGTATGAAAGTGTGAGGTAAAGCCCCCACAAACAAACATTAGTTATCTCCCGGACAGTACATTGTGACCTTAAGTCTTGCTGTTTCTGGTCCACATCTACTACTGAATAAATGAAGTAAATCATTCTGGCAGACAGATAATTAAATAATTATCAGCCACTTAATAACAGGGAGTGGGTGTTCAGAATTACCATATTAGACAGTGTCTTTAAGGTCTAATTGTTGCATTACATCAGAGTTACTCATTCATTATTCTTGTCATTTTGGGTGATAATTTGCACTTTAGGAGACAGCGACAATTTTAGCAGGTAATTAGAAACATGTCAGGTTTGGCCTAGTGAGTTACTGTCACAATTACAACATTTATCCTGGTATCCTCATTTGCAGAAAAAAGAAATGGAAAAAAATACAGTTTACATTGTGACACAGGAAGTTTCCCCCTAGGAAATGATTGTGAATAGCTAATCAGCACATATATAAACACAAACTAGCAGTCTGTCTGTCTGTCTGTCTATCTATTATTATATTGGCTGTAGTGAGAAAAATTATAATGCGCTATATCAAATCTGTTTTTTTTGCTGTTTTTTTTCCATTGGTGTGGCTCCATGGACCCTTAATTACACCCCACCGTTCTTTTTAGTAGAACACAAAGGAAATGCACAGACTAGTGCTAAGAGAGGTTGCCCCAGCAGATTTCGCTGTATGCAGTGTAAGTCTCAGTGCTGACGTATTTCAATATCTGTCTTTAATGTACTCCAAAAGAAGATACTTCAAGGACACTTGCAGAATACAACTCCCTTTATTATATTTCAAAAGCGGCAAAGTTTAAAAACATTTAAAAGCAGGCCGGACAGCTTTTTAATGTTTTTAACCTTTGCAGCTTTTGAAATAATATAAAGAGAGTTGTATGTTGCATATTTTCTTAATTTTCTTTTCTGTTTTGTGAGATTTTAATTAGGAAAATCTCAGTGTGTAAATTTGCTTTCGTGACATTGCCCTTAAAGAGAAGCTTTACTTTAAAAAAAAGAATGAATAGTCTTTCAGTTCAAATGCATCTAGATTAGCGTTTACTAAAATATGCATTGCGACCCAAATTGAGTTTTGAGTGTATTTGGGATAGGTCGCCTCTTGAATTTGTATGCATTTGCAAAGTGAGCAGATCATGGACAAGCAAGGGCACACTGACTATGATTGACAGCACAGATATGTATATGGAGGTAAGTCCAAATATGGGCAATAATATCATGGAGTACCCCTTCCGCCAAATTTCCTGGACACTTAAAAATGTGGCAGTGGTTGTAAATTCCTCACTGCTTACTTGTGCTTCTCTTTACTCTCACCTGCCGATGCTGCAAGTAGGCTTTGGGGCACCTTCAGTCACTAGACCCTAGAAGGTAAATATTAGTTAAAATAAGTTTAATAAAATACTTTTTCTGATGTGCATGTGTGTGTCCCCCACCCTTTAGGTCTGGTAGGAATGTTAGGAGGGACCCCAAGTTAAAAAAAATGTGTGTGGTTCCCCCAAAAATAATACCAGGCCCTTTAGGTCTGGTAGGAATTTTAAGGAGGAACCCACCCCCCAAAATGGGGGGAAAATGTGGGGTCCCCCCTAAAATTCCTAACTAAACCCTTGATCTGAGCACAGGCCTGGCAGGGCAGGAAAGGGGGGATGATCGAGCATCCCCCCTCCCTGCCATACCAGGCCACATGCCCTCTGTATGTCCCCCCTGGAAAAGCACCTTGTCCCCGTGCCACTAAAGGGTTAAATAAAATAGAAACAAAAAGACCATACTTTTAGAAATAATCCTTTAATTGAAAAAATAAAATAAAACAAAGGATTTTTGACAAGTCCTTTATTGTAAAAAAAATCCCCAAAATTGATCCAATGACATAATCCTAAGGTCAATCAAGACGTCCAGCGTTGTCCATGATGACAATGACTAATAAACATTTGGGTGGAGCTATCAGTGACAATAGCTTCACCCAACTGTTTACATTTGTCCGACACCTGATAGTCTGCCCCCAGGTCCCGTACAAATCAAAACAATGGGCGGAGCCAGGCATGATGTAACAGCTGGCTCCGCCCAGTTGTCATTTAATGACAGCCCAGTATCCTCAAATAACCTGAGGATGCTGGTCTGTCATTAAAGGACAACAACTGGGCTGAGCCAGCCGTGACATCATGGCTGGCTCTTCTCAGTTGTTGTCAGTTGCGGGGAAAAGGGTCTGCTCAGCAGACCGTTCTTCACGCTTCGGCTGTCACTACGGCTCAGCCGAGCCAAATCATATGCGCTCAGCTAAGCTGGGCCGCTCGGCTGCCTTTGGCTGCTGTATGGGCTATTGTGAATAGCCCGCACAGCAACCCTTCGGTTTGACTGAACCAAAGGACTCCAGCGGCCGAAGCAAGCCGAAGGATCAGCCGAAGCTACAGCTAGATCCTTTGGCTCAATAGTGAATAACCCTCTTAATAATGCTTTAAGAACAAGATAAAAAATGCACAATTCCTTTAAACAACATGTTCGGGGATGCTCCTAACCTGTCTGTGAAATGGCACATCTGTAGGACTTCTCAAATGCATATTTTAAATGTATGAATATACCCAGATTCTATTCATAAATGCTATGTTCTATCATAAAAAAGTTGAAATAGGGGCGCATGCGCGGCGCGCTGGATGGCTGACGTGCCCTAAAGCAGCTCCGCTCCTCGCCAACGTCTCAGGGGACCCTTATCGCGGCAACACAGCACCGAGCGCCCATCTAAACTTACCGGCAGGTACGCAACAACCCGACTACACGGCCATGTGAACAAAGACTCCCAAAACAAAACTGAGGAGTCAAAACATAAAGGAAGCCCTGACTGGCTCTAAAACCAAGATGGCGCCGACCTCCACTCGTTCTCATACAGACAAGCGAGCCCCCTCCCCCCTCTCTCCACACTCAGAGGGAGATGACACACGCAGCAGAGCCAGCTCCCCCTCCCCTACCAGAGAGCAATCAGGCCACAGAGAGCTGCTGCAGAAGATCGACCGTATGCTGCAGAAAGCCCTGCAAAGCACCTCCAGACAGATAACTGACAAATTGACGAAATAAATTTGTGAATTGGGTCACAGAACCGCTGAATTGGAATCCAGAATGGACGAAGCTACATTTGCCCTGAGCGCTCATGATCGTGAGTTAGACACCATTAAGGATGAAAATCAGCAATTGTCTTCTAAATTAGAGGACCTTGAAAACAGATCCCGCCGATCTAATCTGCGGATCCGCAGTATCCCAGAATCCGTGATCGATCTTCAAGCCTTCACCACAGCCCTTTTTCAGGAGCTGACACCATCTATCCCTTACGATAGACTGGAATTCCAACGTATACATCACGCTCTCACACGCCGTACTAAAGATGGCCCGCCAAGAGACATCATCATCAAGTTTCAATACTACCGCACTAGAGAAACCATCCTGCAGGAATCCAGAAAGAAGAGCCCACTATCCTTCCAGGACCATACCTATCAGGTATTCGCTGATCTCGCCCCCTCAACTATCGCAAAAAGGCGAGAAATGAAGCCAGCTCTCCGCCATCTACAGCAATCTAATATTCCCTACAGATGGGGTTTTCCTTTTCGCCTAATCTTCACACACAAAAGCCGCCATTATCAAGCCACTACACTAATGGAAGCCATGGGCCTGATGGAGGAATTGGGCCTCAAAGCAGCGGAACCACAACCACACCGCCCCACGGCTCCGGACCCCAGAGGCGCCCAGAACCGGACCCCCCCTGCGACCCCAAGAGCCCTGCTACCCCCAAGATCCCCACAACCCCGAAGAAGGCGCCACACATCAGGGAACTCTGAATCGGACTCTGCAGGGTGAAAGCAAGGTCTGGTAACCATCTCCAACTTCTTTTTCCCTCAGCCCGTCACCAGGGCCCTTGAACGCTACCCTTGAATGCTACCCACCTGATCAGTAACCGGTATTTGCCTTCATTATGAATAGTTTTGAAGTCCAGCATAGATGGTGCTGTTATGTGTCTTTTTATTTTATTTTTTTATTTTTTCATATCTCTTTTGTTACAAGACACTATTTCCATTGGCATTTCTCCATATGTTCTATTTCTTATATAGACTTGGGACCCTAGAGTAACTACCTTCATAACCTACAAACAATTATCTTAAGTATCCACAACCAACTTTAGTCGCCAAGTCACAAGCCATAACCGTGGATTACTTGAGCCACACCATATAGCCCCTAATATTTACAAATGTCATTCTAAACTACTAGATATCGTTCACAGACCCACTCTATTGCACTTCCGACCACTGGGGCTTGACTATTGTCCTACCCGCCAGATGCCCTCTCCTAAACACTACTACGCCACCTTGAGCTTTTCGTGTGCAATGGGAAACCGTATGAAACCATAACCACCACCCCTTAGTCCACACCCCCATTGGTCGGACATAGTATATTCTGTTTGCTTATATAATTGTTATGTTGTCATTACATGTATCTCAATTCGTAGTCTCTCCCCTGAGACGTTGGGGAGGAGGTCACTGTACCCCCCAACAGCCCTAGTTCTGGATCTATGTCCGTCTGGGGTCCATACGTCTGCCCCTCCACGTGGTCCCACATTTAAAGGGTACCACGACATGATGGTCAGAACCTTGTGTTCGCGAAGTCACCATAGTCACCTACTATGCACCCAACTCCAAACAACTCCCCTTCTTCAAACACCTCCTGGCAGTCGTTAGTACCCATCAACAAGGCACTCTTCTCTTATGTGGAGACTCTAATTCAACTATATACCCGAATCTAGACAGGTCAAATACAAACACACCGTCAACTGAAACCCCAAGCTTTTCGTACACTCCTTTCCCAATACTCTCTAATAGATTGCTGGAGAGAACTACACCCATCCTCCAGAGAATACACCTTCTACTCAAACCCACATGATTCGTTCTCCAGAATCGATCACTTCTTTGTTTCGCACTCCACCCTCCCCACAGTGGTCGAGTCATGTATAGTCCCGTTCTCGTGGTCTGACCACCAGGGGGTGACCCTTTTGTTGTCCTCCCTCTGGTCGGCCCATACAGATCGTTCCTGGAGTATGAATGACTCTCTCCTTGCTGACAAGTCTAACGAAATAACCATACAAGCTGCTATACAGGAATACATTCTTCATAACACAACCCCAGATATTTCACCCGTCACACTTTGGGAAGCACATAAACCAGTTTTAAGGGGAACATGCATCCGAATAGCCTCTACCTTAAAAAAACAGAAATTTACCCTTTTACAGGACCTCGAATCGAAATTTAATGATGCCTCTAGAACATTTAGACTGCACCCATCTCCCTTCCATAAATCTCGATTAGAAAAGATCAGACGCGACCTCAATTTACTGTTAGCTAGCTTTGCAGATAAAAGTCTTCGCAGAACTCAACATAAATTCTACCTTCAAAGTAACAAGCAAACTGCCCTCCTAGCCAGAAGACTTCGTAAAATTAATTTACACCAAAAACCCCTTCGCCTACGCCTCACTGACAACTCCTTGTCTAGTAACCCTCACAAGATAGTACAGGAATTTGCTGCGCACTTATCCACACTGTATAACTCCACCACACCCTTTGACCCTAACGCAGCCTCCAACCTGTTCTCCACGGCACATTTTCCAGCTATGCCTGAAGCTGCCCGCATATCTCTCGATGCCCCCATAACCGAGTTGGAAGTAACAGCAGCGATCAAAACGCTCAAACCTAACAAAAGACCGGGCCCTGATGGCTTCTCGGCCTCCTATTATAAAAAGTTTACTGAACCCTTAGCCCCCCTACTGACAGCGGCTTTCAATGGCCTCCAAAAAGGGTCAAAACTCAGAACAGAGTCCCTCTCAGCCACCATCTGCATGATCCCCAAACCAGCCACAGATAACACTCACTGGGCTAATTACAGACCAATCTCGCTCTTAAATGTGGATATCAAATTACTAGCTAAAATATTGGCAACTAGACTTAACTCGATTATTCCAGATCTCATCCACAAAGATCAGGTAGGTTTCATACCTAGACGTCAACCCGGAGACAATGTGCGCAGAGCCTGTCTCCTTATTGAAAAAGCGAATCAGAGACGCATCCCACTCATGCTCCTCTCACTGGACATGCAAAAGGCATTTGACTCTCTGTCCTGGCAATATTTATTTTACATTCTCAACAGGTGGGGCTTTGGATCAGGATTCTGTACCTGGATCACTGCTCTGTACTCCAACCCGACAGCCTCGGTGAGATATGCAGGGCACAGATCGAATCATTTCCCCATCCTAAAAGGCACTAGACAGGGTTGTCCCCTGTCCCCCTTACTATTTGCCCTGGCTATTGAACCATTAGCACAAATGATCAGAGAACATTCAGATATTGCCGGAATCCCATTGACAGGACACAATCATAAGTTATGTCTCTTTGCAGATGACATTCTACTCTTTATCTCTAACCCACTCATCTCCCTTCCGAATCTACTACGTACAGTCGACCTTTTTAGCCACCTCTCGGGCCTACACCTTAACCCTACAAAATCAAAAGCCCTAAACATTACGTTGTCTTTACAAATGGTCCACCAAATTAAAACGGCCTACCCGTTCCAATGGGAACCATCTTCGCTGAAATACCTAGGCATACAATTGACTTCCTCTCACTCTCACTCCTGTATTCAGCCAATTACCCCCCACTGTTCACTAAACTAAGGAATCTTCTGCAGGTTTGGCACACCTACCCCATCTCGTGGTTAGGTAGAATTGCAGCTGTGAAAATGACTCTGCTACCTAAATTGTTATACCCGTTTCGGGTTCTCCCAGCACCAGTACCCTCCCATCAACTTAGAGCCTTTCAGAGACGTCTCTCCACCTTCATTTGGTCGCACAAAAGACCTAGGATCCCCCAAAAAACAATGTACCAGACTAGATGTGCAGGTGGTCTGGGAGTGCCAAGCCTGCAGAAATACTACACTGCAGCTCAATGAGTAATGGTTACCAACTACCATGCCACTCACGAAACCCCACTTTGGGTGTCCATTGAAGCATTAGACTGCGACCCATTCACTATAGATAACGTACTATGGATGACACCCAGAGATAGGTCCACCATTACTAGCGCCATCACTCGTCACTCCCTCCGCTTATGGGACAACTCCAAATACTCTAGCGGCTTCCTCTCCCCTCACCTACCAATGCTCTCCTTCTTCCATCACCCAGCCTTCCCACCAGCACTTGACTCTACCGCCGTCTTTCACAAATGGAAGGAAAAGGGAATCACCAGATTCTCTTCTTTGTTTACCCATAATAAAATCTTACCTTTCCCAGGCCTCCAAACTAAATACGAGCTCCCATCCTCGGAAATCTTCAGATATTTACAAATTAAAAGCTTTATACATGCCACCGCTAACTTGAAAGGTAATCTCCTGTCCCTGTCCCCCTTTGAAAGGATTTGCAAACTTGACCCACAATCCCCAGGAATTATATCACAACTTTATCTGACTTCCTTACAGACGACCCCCTCACCACACCACCCATATATGGACCGCTGGCAGAAAGATCTGAATCTTGATATCTCAGAAGATACCTGGTCCCAGATCTGGACCTCCACCATCTCGAGTTCGACGTGTGCCAGAGTCCTGGAAACAAATTACAAAGTTCTCCTTATATGGTATATTACCCCCTCCCAGGCCCAACACTTTACGACGGGGGGCACAGGCTTATGCTTCTGTGGTTGCCCCGACAGCGGCACATATCTCCACGTATGGTGGTCTTGCCACATCACTCAAACATTCTGGTCTAAGGTATTCAAAATGCTTTCCACCCTCTCAGGAGTACATATTCCACCAATCCCACAAACAGCACTACTTAATGTCAACCCTGCAAATATTTCATACCTTAAATTTAAACTGGTCCTACATGCCCTCACAGCTGCTAAACACACGATAGCAAGTTCCTGGTTCACAGATAGCATCTCGTTCCAGGCATTCAAGAATAGAATCCATTGGATCTTCACTAATGAGAAACTATCGGCCCGCTTATTGGATCATACTCAAAAATTAAAAATAACTTGGGAACCTTGGATAAAACATTTCCTCCCACCCTCCTTTGATACCCGACTACTGACTCTATGAAAGGTCCTCAATTGATGCTACCCCCTACTGACCAGATGACGGATTGCGAGCGGGTACATGCGTCACGACTCCACCCATCCCCCTTCTTCCACTCCCCCCCCCGTATTTCCCCTCCTTTCTCCTTGGTTCATCGGTTTATGCTTCTCTGTACCTCTTATTAAGTATTTGCAAATATACACGTAAGACGGACTCAGATAGTCAGGGTTCTTGTCTGCCTTGGATACAGTTGAAGCACTCAACGCGATGGATCGTGTAAGAAGTATCTACGACTTTTTCTGTTTTTTTTTGGTTCCTTCTCTCACATATGCAATTGTCAATATCTCTGAACCTATGTGTGCATGCGCTCTACGTTGGAGTGTATGTACTAACTGTATTTCTATAATTGGAAAAAACTAATACAAAATCTTATGAAACAAAAAAAAATGAATAGCTCATGTTTGCCAACCCCTTGAATGAACACAGGAATGCTCAGTAGTGAGCACTCCAGTGTTTCTTCATAATGGAAGACATGATAAACATGTGACTCATGATGACCACTGTGATGCTCACCCCCCCCCCCACCAATCCATACCAGGCCCTTTGGGTCCATTATGGATTATATAAGTGGGACCTCATGCAACTCACCATGAAAAAATGCAGTGGAGTTCCCCCACAGTCCATACCAGACCCTAGCCAAGCATGCAGCCTGACCAGGTAATGGGGGACACTAAGTTAGCTCCTTAACCATACCAGGTCAAATGCCCTGAACATGGGAAGGGTGGCTTACCAGGGGGTGTAAATGAAGACATGAAAGTGTAAATAAAAAACACACACTTTTGACAAGTTTATACTTTGTATAGCCATGCAGCTCCTTGTCAGTCATTATAAATGATAAAACACACTGCACCCAATGAATATCAGCAAAGGGGCAGAGTTGCTGGTGATATAATTGACCAAATATGGCCATGGCCATTTTAATTATTAAAATGGCCATGGCCATTTTAATTATGGCCATGGCCAGCTTTTGGTACGACATTTATAGGTACCCATTAGCTGGGTATGTTGATTTCAAGAAGCTTTTAGATGCTTTTCTGAATGGGCACAATATGTAACATGTGCTATATACTGTACAGTACTATAAAGTGTTGTATAGTGCTACATTATTACATTGCAATGTGGTGGGCAACATGAATTGTGTGTGTATTGCAGTGTATTAGTGTTTTATATTATTGTGTACCCACCTCTGTGTTCACAGTGCATAGACCCAACAGTCCTTTTTAGGACTACCTTTTTGTGTAAGGTACTGTTGTTCTTCGTATTTCATTGGGGTTTTACTCTTTTATTTACTGTTCATATTTATTTGTTACTTTCAGTTAAGTTAAAATAAAAAAAATAAAAAATATATATATAGGAATTTGACACTGCACTCTTGCCCTTCTTTTATCTTGTACCAGCCTTGCCACTCTCCGTTCTGCCCTAACATTGACTAGCCGCTGACGGCCCCAATTCGCACGTTCAGACCCAGATTTTCAGCTGACAGTCCAGTCTTTAACAACAGCTGCTCTTGAACATTTAACGGATTCTGCTGTTTTGCTGATACTCGCTCCATGGCTCAGAGCGCCAACAATCATCCCCGCCTTTTCCTGACAATCCTCTCCAGGCTGCGGTCATCCCTGCTGCTTGTGCACCTTTTTCTTCCACACTTTTCCCTTCCACATAACTTTCTATTAATGTGCTTTGATACAGCACTTTGGGAACATCCAACTTCTTTTGCAATTACCTTTTGAGGCTTTCCCTCTTTATGGAGGGTGTCAATGATGGTTTTCTGCACAACTGTCAGGTCAGCAGTCTTTCCCATGATTGTGATTCCTACTGAACCAGACTGAGAGACCATTTAAAGGATCAGGAACCCTTTGCAGGTGTTATGGC
>NW_017306806.1:490118-508248 GCF_000935625.1 Nanorana parkeri
ATATATATATATATAAAAGCGGTATAGATAGAGGTTGGGGTTTAGCATTTTAAAGTTCAGGTTTGTGGTATTTTAGGTTTCATTTTTTCATTTGCTAGGATATTGCAAATTCTTCTTTCTCCTCTGCAGCTAAAACCACTCCTGCCCCGCAATCTAACATAGAGGAGTTGGCTGAATTACTTCAGCACACTGTCGGTTACCTCCTGCAGTAGGCTGCTCAAGAATTCTTGTTATCAGAAGTGGAGGAAGAGAGAACCAGGAGCATAGAGGGAGGGAAAAACTGGCTGGGAGAAGCATTAAACATTGATGCTACTGTAGCTGAAGCATACTGTCAAGTGGTCTGGAGCAATGAGGAGCTTGGGGATAATGAAGTGGGAGACTGCAAATGGGTTCCAAAGATTGCAGAGGAGGAAAGTCAGGGAGAGGCAGAATTTTACCCAGGGGCAGGGGTATCTTGCAGAGGGTTGGAGTGAGCAGCCATCCTATTACACCAGATGGCACTGCCCCATGGGTGCAGGCCACTCCTATCCCCAGGTCCGCTCTATATAGCTCAGCAGCCTGGGCCTTTTTTCACACAGCGCTGTAGTGGTTTGCAGCCCCTGTCTGCAGTGTATCAAGCGTGGTAAATGTACCAGTCATTTAGGTACCACATACATGAAAAGATACATGATTTTTCACCACAAAGCTAAGTAGGAGCACATGAATGATATCAGTCAGCAAGTATCACATAATGTTTGTGCTTCTCCTCTCCTTCCTCCACTCTCCTCCCTTTCCACCTCCTTCCCTACTACACAAGACTCTCTATCTGCATCCACTGCAATATCTGTACCCTCAAGCATTATGAATAGGAAGTCTGATAAAGGGGTTTGAGAGGCTTACCTTACTGCCTTCAAGTGGAGAAGAGGTTCAGCATTGGGCCATGCAATGCAGGAAAAAGCATAGGCTTAAACCTTGCTCTAAGTCTCCCAATCCTAATTTCACAATCTCCAGCAGCATCTTTACCCAGGCAGATATCTCTTCTCTAGCTACTGGAGTGGAAGACAAATTTGTCACCCAATCAGATGGTGGGCCCAATTTCAACCAATTTTAGTTGCGCTAGGATAAAGTGTTAGAGTACCAGCTGCAATAATGTGTGTGAACGTGATAAATGTGTGCCAGTATGTTGCGCTTGGTTTGTGTATTCCACCTACTAGTTCATTTATAAAAATTCCTTTATAGGAAGAAAGTGTTCTGTCATGAAACGTTATTTAAAAAGATTGAATGACAGAAAATGTATTCAATAATAAATAATAATTGTATAATCTGAAAAAAACGAGTCTTTGTTTGGTAAAATGATGTCTCAATATTTCGTGATATACAAATTCTGGGGAAAGTGATTGAAACAAATAACAATAAACCATAAACCTTAACCCGTCTTTTATTTCTATTCAGTGGTAATAGTAATGTGAAAAATTCAGTGAAAGACCAATTGATTGTGGTCTAAGTATTATCCGTGTGTGAATCACACACATGTATGAATCACACACGGATAATACTTTAACAAGCAATGGAAGGGATGTTACATGTTACAAAGTCATATCGGGCCCACTAGGTCTGGTAGGAATTTTAAGGAGGAACCCCACGCCCAAAAATGGTGGGGGAATGTGGGGTCCCCCCTAAAATTCCATACTAGACCCTTATTCCGAGGTCAGGCCTGGCAGGGCAGGAAAGGGGGGGACAAGCGAGCAGCCCCCCTCCTTGCGATACCAGGCCACATGCTCTCGGCACTGGGAGGGTGCTTTTCAAGGGTTGCCCCTGGAAAAGCACCTTGTCCCTGTGCTGATAGGGACAAGGGCCTCTTCCCCACAAGCCCTGGGGCGTTGGCTGTGGGGATGTGGGCAGGGGGCTCATTCACATCAGGGTACCCCTTTAATAAAGGGGCACCAAGATGCGACCCCCCTTGTGAATGAGTAAGTGGTACTTGTACCCCTAACCATTCACTAAAGGGTTAAATAAAATTGTTTAAAAAAAAGGCCAGACCTTTGACAAAATCCTTTGTTTGGAAAAAAACCAAAAGACAAGTTTTTGACAAGTCTTTTATTTAAAAAAAAAAAATGGATCCACCGACATAATCCAGGGTCAGTCACAACGTCCAGCGTTGTCCATGATGGCAACAATTTGACGAAATAAAATTAAAACAATTTAAAAAAAAACACGACCGCCCTTCTGCCCGCTCGCGACGAACTCTCGCTGCAAAATGTAATTTTGATAGATGCCTGCAACATATAAACAATTGGGTGGAGCTAGCACTGACAGCTAGGTCCGCCCAACTGTTTACAGTTGTACGGCATCTAACAGGTGAGCCATGATTGGGCAAAGTCATCATGACTGCCAAATCATGGCTCTTTCAGAGTACTGGGCCCTGATTGGGCAAAGCCTTGTACCTGACCCGAGGTCAGGTGCAAGGCTTTAGCCAATCAGGGCTTCACAAGGCGCAGTGCCTTGTGGGGTGCTTGGCGGGCGAACAGCTCACATTCACACACATTCAACTCGAACATCGAGCCCATCACTACCTGCAACCATTACCAGCTCCTGCCACTGCTGTTGGTATGCTAAAATTAACATTTCCTGCTAACGTTACCAACTCCTGTCACAGCTACTGGTTTTCTACCATCAACAAATCTTGCCATCATTACCAGCTCCTTCCACTGTCTCTTGCCTTCCGCCGTTTACCTCTCCTGCCACCATTACAATCTCTTTCTATCACTGTTAGCTTGATACCATTACCAGCTCCTGCCACCACTGCTGGTCTGCCACCGTTACCAACTTTTTCCAGCCCTGCCACTATTACAAGCTTCTACCATTATTACCAGCTCCTTCACTGGTATGGCCTGTCACCATTACCATTGTCTTCTACTATTACTAGCTCCTTCCATCTATGCTGCCCTGACACCATTACTGCTGTTGACCTGCTACCATTACCATATCCTTCCACCATTGCTAGCTTCTTCTACCACTGCCGACCTGACATCATTATCATATACTGCCACCATTATCAACTTATTCCATCTCTTTTGGCCTGCAACTATTACCATCTCCTTCCACTATTGAATGCCTCCCACTATCCCCTTCTATTGCCATCATTAACAGCTCCTTCCACCATTACCAGCACTTTTCCCTGCTGCTTGCCAGTCGCCATTACAAGCTTCTTACATCATTAACAGCTCCTTCAACCACTGATGACTGGACAACATTACCATCTCTTTCCACCACTGCTGGTTAAATACCAATACCAACTCCACCACCACTGCAGGTCTGCCATCATTACCATCTCCTGACACCCTTTTCCAACCCCACTGATGGCCCACCGCCAATACCAGCTACTGTCATCATTACCAGCTCCTTCCTCTGTTGCTGGCCTGACACTGTTACCAGCTCCTCCCACTACTATTTGTATGCTAACATTAACACCTCCTGCTAACATTACCAAATCCTTCCAATGCTGCTGGCCTAGCACCATTATCAGCTTCTGCCTCTGCTGGTGGCCTGCCATGATTACCAGCTCCAGCCACCATTACCAACTTTTTCCACCACTGCTGGCCTGACACTAGTACCATCTTCTTCCACCAATGCATGACTAACACCATTACCAGCTCCTGTCACTTCTGCTGTTCTGCCACCACTAACTTCTCCTGACACCAATACCAGCTCCTGCCACCACTGCTGGTCTGCCATCATTGCCATCTCCTGCTGCCATTACCATCTCCCTCCTTTGCTCCTAGCTTGCCGCCATTACAATCTCCTCCCATCCAACCAGCTCCTTTCACAGCTTCTGAATTGACACCATTACCATCTCTTTCTACCATTACCAACTCCTTTCACTCTTGCTGGCCTGTAATTATTACCAGATCTAGCTACCATTACTAGTAACTTTCCCCTGCTGGCTTGATGATATTACTAAGCCCTTGCTTCTGCTGCTGGTCTGCCACCATTACCATCTCCTGCCATCATTACTAGCTCTTCCTGCTGATGCTGACCTGACACCATTACCATCTCCTTCCACCGATGTTGGTCTGCAATCATTACCAGTTCCTTCAACCGCTGCATGCCCGAAGCCATTGCCAGCTCCTGATACCTCTATTAACTTTCCCTGCCATCATTACCATCTACCTCCACTGCTGCTGACGGGCTACCACTATGAGCTCCTACCAACATTACCACCTCCTTTCACTGTTTCTGGTCTGCCACTATTACCCCCTCCTTCCACCATTATCAACTTCTTTTATCACTACCGGCATGCAATCATTGCCATAGCCTTCCATTATTAAAAACTCCTTTCACCACTGCTGGCCTGTTACTACTACTAGCTCCTGCCACCACTACTGATCTGCCATCATTACCATCTCCTGCAATGATCTCCTGCCACAGCTGACCACCTGCCACCATTACCAGCTTCCTCCCTAAAAAAGCTGACTGTTAAATATTTCTGGATGATGTATCTAAAGTAATACACTCTAATTTTTATTTCATGATAAAAACTGCGTCATCTCTTCCTCTTACACTGCAGCACAATAAAGCTGCTTACATAATATCCAGCCACTGTGCTAAATGTGTGGTTATTGTCTCTGAAATATGGCACTCTAGTTTATGTTTCAATATAAAAACTGCCTCATCTCTGGAATGTGGGGTTGTGATTTTGATGTTCTTTTGTGGACATTTTATTACGCCTTTGACACAGCATAGTGTGGTACTGTTAAAAAAAAATCACAATCTCACAAACTATGATTTTTTTTGCAACTGACCAAAAGCTGAGGGCTTTTTATTTTTTAGGGATGAGTAAAATTTCCTATAGCTTTTAGATCTGTTGTGGCTACTACTTCCACCGCTCAGTTAAGGCCTATTACTTCTGGATAGAAAAATCAGGTGCCAGAGTCAAAACTACCTTAAAAAAAGCCTTTTTTCAAGTTGAAATGAATCACATTAGGTGCTGCTATCATATTAAGGCAAAGCTAAATGTGAAATTTACTAAATTAATTACAAATTAAAAAGATGAGATACCAGATTATGGTGTTGCTGACAGAGTCCATGGGAATGATAGTCCTGAATTGTTGCAAATAGCTTTAAGGCATCTCCCAATCATGTATTAGAAAGTAGTAATGTTTTCCCCATGTCACTCTTGAGGTTGCATTGGCATATGTTCCCAATGTGAGTGTTCAGCTCCCCTTGCCCTTTGTTTGACAATACCTTACTTCTTAGCCTTGAAAATGACCAGAACAAACTTTCAAATTGTTACCCCTATTGGCTTCAGTAGGGTTCAGATTAAAGTTTGCAGTTTCCAGTTTTCAATGAGATTGACAAATGGCCACTGAATCAAACCCAGGCCAATTAATTCATCCTTACTTATAATGATATAAATGTACCATGCTATATAAGCTAACAAACAGGTTTTTGATGTTATATGTAGCATGTGTGACAGCACAGTGGTCAAAAGGATAAAAGTGGTACAGGGTTTAGTGCTGATGTCTTGTAGCACAGCGCTTCTGCAATCAAACCCAAACTTACATCTATGTAAACTATGGCATAATATGTTAGTTCTATATAAATAATACCAATACATTATATGTTTGTAATCATAACTTCCAATGTTCTCTTTGTAATGTATTTATACTTGATTGTTGCCTATATTCCTAGGCAGAAACTAATGTAGGTTTAGAAGCAGGATTCTCTCTTCCTAAAATAAAGGATCACTGTGGGATATAGAAGGATTAAACTAGATAATATATTCCAGCCTAACAGCCATGAAATAAATGTGCAAGCAAAAATCAGCACGGTCAACTGAAGATAGCTTCCTAGGGTTAGATAATTCAGTCACCATGGAAGAGAATAAAATATAGCTAATTATGGCTAATACCCTGTGCGTATCACCAGGTAGGAGATAATGAAGAAATCAATATGCTTACAGAATGTTAAACACCACTTATTTTTTATGAGTAAACTGCACTAATCATTAAAGTGAAATTGAATAATATTAATAGTAGTGACAGAGTGTTGACAAAATACAGTTTTAAAATTATGTATCAATTAAAAAAAAAGCAGTTTCTTACTTAGCTTGCAGATCCGTATACTAATGCATAAAACAAATACATACAATATTACTAAACAACTGATAGATCTAATGTTATACTAAAAATAAAACTGTAAAATATAATTTGGTAATTTATTTAACGCTTATAATAAATAGTACAAATGCAGATGGTTTTATGTGCTCCTTAAAAGGTAATAACCTCACTTAAAGATGAACCCCAGGGAGATACTGTATACAGACATGGACACATTTGTTGGTATCCTTACAGCTCATTGAAACAATGTTCTTTCTTAAAAGTGATTACATTAAAAGCAACTGTCTCATGTATACCTGTGTGCCTTTTGTTTGTCATAAAGTAAATTTTGAAAGATATAATGTATTGCTTATTCTAAAACTATATTCTATAATGGACAGGACAGATTTGTTGGTACCCCTAGAAAAGATTATAAACACTTATTATAGTGATACTATTAACAAACTGTTTTCTCTAATTAGTATTGCTCTTTATTGAGCCCTGATCTGAATCCTATTGAACATAAGCTATCCTATTGAAAGAACTGAAGCATGAAACCTGGGGATAGGAGTGGCCTGCACCCATGGGTTATATAATTGAAAATGTAAAATTATTTTTTATTATATACCCACAATAACAATAATAAATCTTTGCGTTAAAAGTTATGTCATCTTCTCTTATGTCAACTCCTAGCTGTGCTGCAATGGCTGCTTAATGTGGTGCAGCACCGACTCTGACATGGCAGCTGCAGTCAGGAAGGCACGCAAGGCAAGGACCTCTCCAAGCGGCCTACAAGCTCACCCTTAAGCTCGCCACACACCAAGGGACCGGTGAGTAAGAGACAATCCGCAGCCGCAGGCACCTCTGCTTCAGTCCCCTTGAGAGGCACAGTTCCCATGCAAGATGTCCCTGCCACTGACACCCCAGCCTCAGAATCCTGCATAAAACACATGCTGTTGTCCTTGCGTTCTGAATTTTAACATGATCTCCAGACCTCACTTTCTGGCTTACAATCCCAAATCTCAGAATTGGGTACCTGCACAGATAAAGTGGTATCGCTCTTTAATGATTATGCATCAGCCCATAACGACCTGGTAGATGCATATAACAACCTCGGCCACCTCATTCAGAAACTCCAGGAAAAGGTTACAGACCTGGAGGACACATCCAGAAGAAACAACATAAAATTCTGAGTGATTCCTGAGTCTGTGGGCCCAACAGAGCTTCAGCCATTTCTACAACAGCTCCTTCGTGCCCTATTGCCAAACTGCTCAGGCCCTGAAATGCTGATTGATCGAGTTCACAGGCTGCATAGGTCAAACAACCTTTCCACATGATGTTCACCTCCAAGCAATTGCCTGCCCTGCCAAAGCCATATTCTCACATATCGCTATATGCTGACATATCGTCTGCTTCGGCCCAAAAGCGCAGGGAATTTTCCCCCGATCACCAGAGCACTTCGTGATAATAAAATCTCCTACAAGTGGGGCTTCTCAATGAAACTCCTGGTCTCTCATCTCAACAAGATGGTCCCGATACTGACACCATCTGATGGTGCGCGGATCCTGCATTCCTGGAACATATCTCTCACCATGCCCATCCCTGCGTCCAAACTACAGCAAGCCAGGTAGGTTCCCATGGACTGGGCCTCTCACTGATCCTATGAAGTTCACCAATATCCAGTGGTAGAACCCACGTTTTAACAGGAGATGCTTGTTCCAAGAGATACTATTGCCAGAATCCATCTCTATTGCATTGTTGCTTACCCCTCTTAAGAGTGTGCCATGCACACAATACGGTTATTTTGTGTTTTCGTTTGTTTTGTTTGTCATACAGCAATTATTTTATCAGTACGATTTAAGTACAGTTTGATTGTGGTTTGTTTGCCATATGACCCAGATGGCAGGTTTATTGTTCTGGTGGCCACGGTAAACAACCACATCCTCACTTAGTCAATGTTTATGCACCACATACCAATCAAAAGAGATTTATCTCCAGGGTACTGAGTAAAATTGATGTCATATGCAAAGGACACCTTGTTATATGTGGTGACTTCAACAATATCCTTGATCCCTCCTTAGACTCCTCCAATCCTCATAGGAGAGGTAACCGCTCCCTTCCCTCCATCCTCCGGTCCGCTGATCTACACGATGTCTGGAGATGCCTACATGGCAGTGAGAGAGACTATACCTTTTTTTCCCACACGCAGGGCTCCTATTCCAGACTGGAGCTGTGTTTGGTAGACAAATTCACCCTACAACTCATCACCGAAGCTGACATTGGCCTAATTACGTGTTCCGACCACACGCCTGTCTCGCTTTGTCTCTTTTCTGACAACTCCCCCCGCATCTCCAGCTCGTGGAGATTACATTCTAGTTTGTTTTCTCATCCTGACAATAAACTAAAGGTCCAGTCTGAGATAGGATCTTTCTTTGAACTCAATACCTTCGCTGCAAGCAATCACACAGTAGTGTGGAATACACATAAAGCATTTATCAGAGGGCTATAGATTAAACGGGGGGCGAAGGAGAAGAGGAAGCGAACTGCAGCGTTGACCTCACGTCTGGACCGCATCCACACCTTAGAATTATCTAATTAAAAGGTCCCTTATCCCTCCACTTCCTCCACCTTATGTTCCCTCAGACATGAGCTTAGCCTGCTTCTGACCTCTCAGTACGACTTTATGATACAAATACTTAAGCTAAAATATTACTCGCAGGGCAAAAAAGCTGGTGCATTTATAGCCCAACAATTTAAACAATGCAAGGAGGCTACAATAATTCCTTATATGACTGACCCCATGGGCAAGAGACTCTCTAACCCTCTAGACATAGCTAATCTGTTCAGTAAATACTACTCCTCCCTACATAACTTAAAAGACTCTGCGACTTTCCCTCCTCCATCCATCCTTGACATTCAAAACTTCTTAAAGTCCGTAAAGGTCCCCTGCCTGTTGGAAGATGTAGCCCAGAAGTTACAATCCCTGTTTGAGGTAAAGGAAGTTATTAAGGTCATTGCAGATCTGCCCCTACATAAAGCCCCTGAACCTGATGGCTATAGCGCCGAATATTATAAACCTTTTGCCTCTGTCTTGGCCCCACATTTATGTACTATCGCTAATGAGGCTGCGGCCATGGCGTCCTTTCCTAGAGAACCCCTGGAAGCCACAATTATCACGATCCCTAAACCTCACAAACCTACAGATGACCCTGATAATGTTTGACCTATCTAATTGCTAAACGCAGATGTTAAGATTTATGCAAAACGTATTGCTAATCGCCTCCTGGGACCCTTCACTGATCTAATCCACCCGGACCAAGTTGGGTTTGTCTACGGTCGGCAGGCTCCAGATGGCACCAGGCAAATGGTTGATTTACTGCAATACACTGAACACTCTACAAAACCTTCTCTGCTCCTCTCTTTGGATGCAGAGAAGGCCTTTGACAGTATACATTGGGAATACCTATGGGTTGTATTGACGGAATTTGGCATTACGTGTTTTTTGAGCTCTGCTATTGATGCTCTGTATTCACAACCTAGTGCGAGAGTGAGGACCTCTGGGCTCTTATCCGTTCCATTTCATATTTCCAATGGTTCTCGACAGGGGTGCCCCCTGTCCCCCTTGATCTTTGCATTAGTCATGGAGCCTCTAGCTGCTGCTATCCGGGACAGCCCCGCTATCAGTGGAGTCTCGGTGGGCAAGTGCATACACAAAATTGGGTTGTACGCAGACGATGTAATAATCTCTATGACTGGTCCTGTACGTTCACTCCCAGCAGACCAAGAGATTCTTGCGAGGTTTAGCAACGCTTCCCTCTATAAAATCAATCACTCCAAATCTCAAATGCTAGCCATCAATGTCCCGACTACTACTAAACATATTATTAGGTCCAGTTCCCCATTCTCCTGGGCTCCCACTAACGCTCTTCAATACCTAGGCATCACCCTGACGACCCCTAGTTCTAATCTCTTTAATCTTAATTATTCCCCACTCCTGCTCAAAATATTGGATCTTTGCAAAGAACTGAATTGTACCACAGCGTCATGGGCAGGCAGGGTTAATTTAGTCAAAATGTTCATTCTATCGCATATTTTATATTTTGTTCGAGCTCTCCCCAAACCCCTTTTGCCCTCCTACCTAAGGAAACTCCAGAGTACTATTGACACCTTTATATGGAATGGGAAGAGGCATCTCGAGAACTAACCTGTACACACCCAAAGCCTTTGCAGGCATGGGTGCTCCTTATATCGCCAGATACTATAAAGCAAACCTGCTGGACCAGACTAAATTTTGGTGGTCTCCCTATCCTGAAAAATTGTGGTCCCACATAGAAAGAGATTCCTTAACCATGGACCTCAAACTTCTATTATGTTTCTCCCCACTACACAGCCCCCCTACTAAATCCTTTCTGGACACTGTCACAGCGACTTTAAGGGTCTGGCATGCCCTAGATTCTCCGCCTCAATCCCATTACAAATCTATCCTTCAATTGATACCGCTACCAACTCTTGACCTTATCCTACAAGACCTGCACTTATCCAATTGGGTTAGACTGGGGGTCTCATATGTGTCGGATATGTATGATAATGACCACCTACTTTCATTTGAGGCTCTATGTCAGAAATACTCTCTCCCAGGTCGGGACTTCTGCAAATATCTGGGAATCAGACATTATCTGGCTTCTGTATGTGTTAGACAAGATACAACTATTAGGAGGTGTATGCACTACTATGGCACTAGTTCCCCATCCAGGAAGGGGATTTCCTTTTTCCATAATGTACTTAGCGAACCGAAAACTATGGATAAGTTGCCCTCTATGAAGTGGTGGGAGACCAAATTAAATTTTTCTCTCTCTTCAGAACAATGCTACAAGGCGATCTCATGGCCCTTGAAAACATTGCAATGTCTCAGCAGAAACTGTTGCATAGATGGTACTTCATGCCACAGAAGTTAGCTAAAATTGACCCCTCCTCCTCACCACTCTGCTGGTGGAACTGTGGCTTTGTGGAGTCTGGATGAATGGCTACCAATCTCCAAAACTTTTGTGTCTCATGTCCTCATATCGGCCCACCTTGCACTTGCGAGAGCGTGGAAACAGCAAGCATTGAACACACGCACATTTTGAATTCTTATTTGCCAAAGGTAATTGTAAACTTCATGTTTTCACTCCACGTTGGGCCTGTTGGTTAGCAGACACTAGACATGTGCACTGCCAAAAAATGTGTTTAGTTTCGTTTCGTTTTAAATTCGGATTTGTGTTATTTCGTTTTTCGGGATTCGGGTGTGAAAGTCAATTCGGATTCGGAATTCGGATTCGGACTAAATTCGTTAGCGGTAGTTCGATCAAACGTTCGTTTCGTTTTCGTTTCTTATTCGCTTCGTTCATACGTTCTTTCGTTTGCAGCAAAGTGACGTTTGAGGGGGGAAATGTTTTCCTTCAACGGACGAAACGAATAAGAAACCAAAACGAAACAAACGTTCGACCGAACTACTGAATTTCGGAAACGGAAATTCGAATTCGTTTGCATTCGTTATGTCTGTAATTCGGAATTCGGATACATCCGAATGTCCGAATTTCCGAAAATTCGTCCGAATTTCGATTCGGGACGAAACGAATCGCACATGTCTAGCAGACACCAGATGCTTGAGTCGTATTATATGATTCAATCCAACATACCATTATTTAATTGACAGTGATGCTCTCCACGAGTTTTCACTTCAAAAAATGGCTCCCTCGGTGTCCACATCGCTCCTCGAGTTGTGTGGAGCACTGTGCCCCCCCCCACAATGTTCATACTTTCAGTATCACCAAGACCTTCCCAAGCATTCAAATTTCATGTTTTTTGGGGTATATTAGACTTCGTTACTGTGCTGTATCCATTTTCTGAATATATGAACTGTGTACTTCACCTGCTGTTAATGAACCCTGTTGTAATGCTGTCCGATTTATGTCCTTCCTTTCACATATTGATTGTGTCCACATCAGCAATTGGACATTGTCCTTTATGTATTTTTGTTCATGTCTTTGTTGATATGCTGAAAATCTCAATACATTTATTGTTAAAGAAAATATATATATTAGGTTCTCCTTCATTTTTATCTATGCCACTTTAATTTGTTTTATTATTAAAATATTCTGTTAAATTTCGTTTTAAATTCGGATTTGTGTTATTTCGTTTTTCGGGATTCGGGTGTGAAAGTCAATTCGGATTCGGAATTCGGATTCGGACTAAATTCGTTAGCGGTAGTTCGATCAAACGTTCGTTTCGTTTTCGTTTCTTATTCGCTTCGTTCATACGTTCTTTCGTTTGCAGCAAAGTGACGTTTGAGGGGGGAAATGTTTTCCTTCAACGGACGAAACGAATAAGAAACCAAAACGAAACAAACGTTCGACCGAACTACTGAATTTCGGAAACGGAAATTCGAATTCGTTTGCATTCGTTATGTCTGTAATTCGGAATTCGGATACATCCGAATGTCCGAATTTCCGAAAATTCGTCCAAATTTCGATTCGGGACGAAACGAATCGCACATGTCTAGCAGACACCAGATGCTTGAGTCGTATTATATGATTCAATCCAACATACCATTATTTAATTGACAGTGATGCTCTCCACGAGTTTTCACTTCAAAAAATGGCTCCCTCGGTGTCCACATCGCTCCTCGAGTTGTGTGGAGCACTGTGCCCCCCCCCACAATGTTCATACTTTCAGTATCACCAAGACCTTCCCAAGCATTCAAATTTCATGTTTTTTGGGGTATATTAGACTTCGTTACTGTGCTGTATCCATTTTCTGAATATATGAACTGTGTACTTCACCTGCTGTTAATGAACCCTGTTGTAATGCTGTCCGATTTATGTCCTTCCTTTCACATATTGATTGTGTCCACATCAGCAATTGGACATTGTCCTTTATGTATTTTTGTTCATGTCTTTGTTGATATGCTGAAAATCTCAATACATTTATTGTTAAAGAAAATATATATATTAGGTTCTCCTTCATTTTTATCTATGCCACTTTAATTTGTTTTATTATTAAAATATTCTGTTAAATCAAAAGCAAGGTCTGATATTTTTTTAAAGATGGAATAAACAATAAACAATGACATTTGTTAATTCCTTTGATCAGTTTCTAATTATTTCCAAGATATTTGTGGGTTCTTCTTTTTTTGTGGAAGGGTACCAAAAAATGTGTCCACATCTGTAAAAAACACAGAATAATACAGCTCTGTATTGTACAACAGAGTACAGTCTGGGGGAGTGAGAAAGAGCACACAGAGTTCTGCCTACTTTTGCAACAGCAGATCAAGAGTTATAAGCTTGTTGACAACAGCAAGCAAGAACTATTTCAAGTGAGCAAGAAGTATTTCAAGTGTAGATACAGTGTTGTACAGGGGACTTGATCAGGTTTTCCATGACCTGGTTCTTCCGCCACGAAGAAACAACTTACAAATTTTAAATAAACACAACATGAAAGCATTGCAGTTAGATTTTGCTACGAAACAGTGTTTCAGAACACTTTGTACCTGATCAATTTATCCTCTGGGCTGAGTGTAAAAGCATATCTAATCCCCAAAACAAAAATGTAAAGTTATTATTATATTGCAGCTTACCATCCTTAAATGTGGTGACTGCATTCATTTTCTTTTTTAGACTTTTTTTTTTTAAAGCTTTGTATCTTAACATCTTTCTGGATGTGTCTTCAGATTAGAAACAGGGAAAAGAGGCATGGAAACTTAATAGGAAGTGATTGCACCTGCTTTTTCACAAAAGAACAAAAAAACCCCCCATGAATCAGATCGCTGAATCATCCTATCTGTAATTTTTAAAGTAGCTTACAGGTAGGGATGAGAAAATGTGTCTGGGTTTAGTTCATGGGGCATTCTTCAAACAGAGGGGCATTCTTCCAAATCTAATCCAAAATTTGCAAACCTAAATCTGAACTCCATTAAAGCATATGGGATTGGAACTTTCTGGCTATTTTCAAGGTTAGTAAGCAAGGAATTGTCAAACAAATGATGTTGAGGAACTCACCACTGCCATGGGGGGCATGTATGTAGCAGTAATGGGCCTGCATTGAATTGTGGAAGTAACAGCTAAAACATATCTAAAAGCTATAGGAAAGTGTGCTCCTTCAAAACAATTATTACAATCATTTCATACCAATATAGTTTCATAGTATATTTGGTGACCTTTTTTCCAGAGTACCACACTGTATTGTCTGAAAAGTTTATTAAAATATCAAAATATAGTGCACAATAGCACTTACAAACCACAACCCTGCATTCCAGAGCAGAAGCAGTTTTTATCCTAAAATAGATACATTTTAAGACATTTTAAGACAGAGACTTTGGCCACAAATATTGTAAAGCCACTGTACAGTATGAAGTTAGAGTGTATTGTTTCAGAGACAAAAACCACACATATTGTACTGTATCTGCAGAGTATGTAAGTAAGTTGACTGTAAAGTACCCTTTAATTGCAGCCAAAACAAGCTGCTTACATTTGGTGCATTAACCATACCGTTAGTGAGGCTCTTGTCTACACTCTCATTTTAATTTCATGAATAAGCATGTAAGCTGCTTGCCTAGGCCACAATGTAAGAAGGAAAGATGAGGCAGGTTTTATCATAAAATACAAAATATAGAGGGATAAATTTATCAATACCGGAGCAGACATCTGGAGCATCTGGAGAATCTGGAGCAGTTGCCCATTGCAACCAATCAACTTCTCTCTTCAGTTTGTTCAGTTAAGATTTGAAAATGAAAGAGAAGCTGATTGGTTGCCATACATAGCTGCTCCAGTTTTGATAAATTCCCCTCAGAGTGTATTATTTCAGAGACAGGAAAGTGAAAGCAATTTTAATTAAAGGGAGCAGGTCCACAGCATCAGGGAAAAGTGTATTCATCTATCTGTCACTAAACCACATTCTGCACTGAAGTTCCTCTCAGACAGCACAATGGACATAGGTCAAGTCTAATGCTCCACTGCATATATGCAAGCTCTCATCAGCCTTTACACCCAATAGTCCATGGGGTCCTCACTTTGAAGAGTGTCCACATTAGCCCTGATCCCAAAGTAGCCTGTGATTACATAGTTACTGCGCTGCCTGTGACTGCTGAAAGCCAGTCTGCTGAGGCTTGAAAAGAAACTAAAAGGTTTCGCTGAGCCAGCCACCACAACTGCTGCTGCTCCTTTCAGCAATCTAAGGAACAGAGGTACATTGGGCATCAGAGATTATCCTGCCATTATCTCGAAATTTGGCTAAGAGGTTCTTTCACAACACCTCTCAATGTATTAGGTGGCACATTTTTTGTCAGAAGCTGGTATTGGTGGCATGCCATTAGAGGTGGCAAGAACTGGTCATGGTGGCAGCAGCTGGCCAGCAGAGATATTAAAAGCTGGTAATGGTGGCAGCCCTAGAAACATGGCAGGAGCTGGTATTGGTTTGTAGGAGAAGTGGTGGCAGGAGCTGGAAATGATGGCAGGCCAGGAGAAATGGTAGCAGCTGATAATGTTGGCAATGGTAGGCCACATTAGGTGTCAGGAGCTGGTAATGAAGGTGCCACAGCAGCTGGTAAAGATAGCAGGAGCTCACAATGGTGGCAGTAGAGGTGGTAGAGGCTGGTAATGTTGGCAAACCAGCAATGGTGGCAGGAACTGTAAATAGTGGCAGCCCGGGAGAGATGCCAGGAGCTGGTAATTGTGGTAGGCCAGGGTATGTGGCAGGAGTTATTGATAATGACTGGTCAGAAGAGTTGGCAGAGGCCCATTGGGAGTGGTGCTGGAAATGGTCACAGGCGAGAAGAGGTGGCAGGTGCTGGTAATAGTGGCACACCAGGAAAGGTGGCAGATGCTGGTAATGGTGGTAGGCTAGCAGAGTTGGAAGAAGCTGGTAATGGTGTCAGGTGCAGGCCACAAGAAATAGCAAGAGTTGGTAATGGTGAGAGGATATGGTAATGGAGGCAGGTCAGCAAGTGCCACAGCAGTTGCTAATGGCAGTAAGAGCTGGTATGGTGTTAGTGCATCAGAGGTGGCAGAAGCTGGTAATGATAGCAAGCAGAGGTGCCATAAACTGATATGCCATTTAAGACAATGGGGTCCTAACTTTGGCCCTGGACCCAGCATATTCTGCAATAATATGGTTTTGGGGCTGCCTGTTACTGCAGCCTACAGCTAGGCCTGTCTGCTGTGGTTGGAAAAACAAGCGAAAAGCATTGCTGGGGAAAGCACCACAAACTGTGACTTCTCTTTCAGTTAACTGAGGACTAAAGGTACATTGGGCATAAGAGGGGATCCTGCCACTATCTGGAAATGCAGCCAAGAGGTTGTTCTGCAGCACCTCTTATAAGTGGTGCATGTTTTGCTCCCTCTAGGATAATAGCATAGGATCTGCATTTTCCCTTTTTATTGGGAAACCAAAAGTGTGTCCAACCAGTATTGGTCCTTCTTCTTGATGTCCCAAATACTGGGGTCTTATGCAGACATTTCAGCATGAATGAGCTCATTCACCACAAAATGTCTGCTGTCCTTGATGTTGCTAAGGACCACAGTGCCCATAATGATCTAATCCCACCAATGTACAACTCCTGGAGTTTAAGAGGGGTGATACATAAGCCTGAAATCCTGCCTCATTTCCTCCTTACCGCCAGCACCCAATTCTCCTTCTTCTCCTTGTACTCCTCCCTGTACTCATCCTGCCTCTGTTTCACTGGGATGGAGACAGTAGGCAAAGAGTCCTGCTTGCCTTAGATAGTGCCCAGTCTATTACACCATGCAGTGTGCATGCAAGCAGGAGCACTAAAGGGATTATGTTGCTAATCCCCACCGTATTGTTGCTGGTTCCCTCTTTGAATGGTGACAAAATGGTTCCTAATTCAGGAACTACTAATGCAGTGAAAAAAAAACCAGTACTCCAGAGCTTGTCCTTGTCCCATACTCATTCAGATACTCATTGATTGCCCACTTCTGCTGGTGCAGCCACTGCAGCATGGCCCATGTTGACTTCCAGCGTGTAGCTCCTATCCCCCAGGCACATAAGTGAAAACAGGCTTCCACATATAAAGATCACCATTATTGGCCCTTCTAAGCCACCTGACCATAGTTCAAAGACCACAAAATGTATTATTGGTAATTGCTTTCTATAGTGGCATTGTGTGCTGTTTTCCTGAACTGCAAATTAGTTAGATTCACTTGAAACCCATAATTGACCCAAAGATCTTCCCTCCTCATACATAAAGGCATGCAATAGAGTAGCTGTCTCACACAGTAACCCCCACTATAAGAAGTCCTAAATAAATCAGTAAAAACTCTCTTGAAAAGCATTTGAAATAATGGCTCATAGAAGTGCTGCAGCCTTTCTTTGAAAAATAATGAATCGGCAATCATTATAATATGTTTTAGAATATGACAGTAATTTCCAGGCTATACTTGTGATTTATAATTATTAAGAGCTTAACTAAAGACTGAGATAAGAAATTATCATTTGTTTTAAGCTTTGTAGAAATGAGTATTCTTCCCTGGCTTTTACTTTACAGTGCGTATAGTCATATTTTCTCTGTATCTAGGAGCTATATTACAGTATATGGATGTTGAGAAATGCTATCAAAATCTGTGAAACATTATATAATACTTCTGTCCCAGGCACTGATTTTTTAGCTCCAGATATCAGTTATACTTATTTTTTTGCTGCATATAGTGCTATTACTGTAGGTACCATTATACATTTGTAAGTTTTGTATTTCTCCTAGATATAAGCATTAGGGTCCATTCACACTAGCCCATCTGCTAAAACACTGCATTTCGGTAGATGGGCTAATGCGCTGTGACAGCTCCAGTTTTTTGCGTTGTTTCACTGATGGAGCTTTTACTGTTTATACATTTGTGTATAATGCACGTACTCCATTCAGGTCTCTAAAAAGAGCTGCCATGAGGCTCTGGAGCAGGCTGTTGCCAACCTTTCGGACCTCATGAACCACTAAATTCATAATTTTAAATCCCGCAGACCACTAATATGCATTTAAAAAAATAATAATATATATATATATTTTT
>NW_017306806.1:508676-527572 GCF_000935625.1 Nanorana parkeri
AATAATTAGAATATCGTGCAAAGTTCATTTATTTCACTAATGCAACTTAAAAGGTGAAACTAATATATGAGATAGACTCATTACATGCAAAGCAAGATAATTCAAGCCGTGATTTGTCATAATTGTGATGATTATGGCTTACAGCTCATGAAAAGCCCAAGAACCCCAAATCCACAACCTCAAAAAAGTAGATTATTACATGCAATCAATAAAACAAGGATTGTGCATAGAACAATATCGGACCTCTGAAAAGTACAAGCATGCATATGTACTCAGTACTTGGTTTGGGCCCCTTTTGCAGCACTTACTGCAATTACTTTTGCACGATATTCTAATTATTCGAGTTTCACCTGTATGAGTATATGAGGAAACAAATAATATGAGCATATATCTATATATACATACAGTATATATACACATCCATACATAGGTGCTGGTGTGCCTGCAGGAGTGGCAGTGCTGGTGGAGGGCCCGGGGACCACCAAAATTTTCTCAGGGACCACCCGTTGGTGACCGCTGTCTTAGAGTAAGCATTTGAAGCTGCCCACCTGGAGGTTCTTGGGGTCTTTGACTATTATTGCTGCATGTTTTTTCTCTACAGAAACTGTAGGTGATTAAATCGATATTTTTGGTATCATCTTTCCCTTACCCTGCTTATGTGTTTGTGAGTTGTCTTATAAAAAAATCTGCTAAAGAATTTTAAATTGACTTGCACCATACTTTAGACCTTCTACATGCCAAGGATCTACTCAGAGTGAATGATTTCTGGAAACTTCTTCAAAGTAACAAAAAGGAGCATACTGACTATATTATATTGGGGTGATGTAGGGTCATCTCATCTGACCCAAGGAGCTTCTAAGGAAGTTTTATTGGGGTATACCATACTGGTTTAAAACAATGGGGTTGATTTACTAAAGCCAAATAGGCGGTTCATTTTTGCAAAGGAATTTTCACGGAAATGTTTGGTGAACGTGGTGAAGCTCTACTGACTTTCATCACCAAATTATGTGCACAGTGAATAACCTTTTTGACTTTAGTAAATCAACCCAATTTTTTTAAACATTTAAGCTATCTGGACTAAGTGGATATTGTATTTAAAAATAGATTACAATTAAAAGGTATTTTGTTAGTATTGCTTTTTTTTAGGAGAAAGCTCTATAGTAGCCACATTTATGTATATCTTGATCTATCTGCATACTCAGTTACAAATCAGACTTAGAAGCAGATTTGAAAGCATCAGCCCCTTTTTCTTTATTTGACACACTATCATGTGAGATTTCTGTTTAGCTACAATCTTACTGTAAGTGGTTTTAGGTTATTATTAACATTCTTATTTCTTCATGAACAGTAAAGAGAGTTATCTACATTCAGTTGTGAGTTAGGTGAACGATTTTGTCAAGGCAAAGGATTATGTAGAAAAAAACAAATAGGGTGGATATTATGTTCCCCTTTGAGGTTTCCATATTAACATTGAAACAGATATAGGGCTTGAGGGTCATATATTTTTTACAGGTTATTTACGCTTTTTATTTACATATGTTATATACATAAAACATTGTTAAACATTACATTTTTATATAAGTGTAATAATATGATTTGGATCTTTCTGGTGCTCCAACATTGTCATGCCAATCAAACCAATGCAATGCTTTTGATTTGAGCACTTGAATCTTGCTGTGTTTCTCTTCAATAAAATTGAAATGTTTGTGAAGCAAACCTATGCAATGCTTAGTTTTTGATGCCAAGTACTGAAAAATGGCACTAGAATCTACACTATGTGGTTCTTTAGCACTTAACCAAACTTTCAAGTTTTGGGGGAAACACCTTATAAAGATCGCTGATATTGGAATATTTGACATGTAAAACCGTTACTTGTTATAGAGAATCTGTGATTTGTCCTGTAGGGAAAAGCAACAGGCCAAATTTAGTGCTGGCCCCTGCATAATTTTCTACTTTGCCTTACTTTGTTGCCTGGTAGCACCTTACATCACTAGGGGGTCTATTCACAAAGCTGCTGAAGGATCTGGCCGTAGCTTCGGCCAATCCTTCGGCTAGCTTCGGCCCCAGGATCCCTTCGGCTCAGGAGAACCGAGGGGGTGCTGTACGGGCTATTCACAATAGCCCGTACAGCTCCCGATCACGGCCGAGCGGCTCAGTCGAGCCGATCGCATATGCCTCGGCTCATGCCCTCGGCAGCTTTGTGAATAGACCCCTAGATGTATAGAAAGATTTTTGGCACTTCTGGGTAAATGGAAGCATGTGGCTCACTCTTTCTCCCACTTTACGGATTGGCCTTTCAGGCACCATAAAGTCATCAGCCCTATGTATTCTCAAACTTGTACATTTTACTTTTTCCACTGATAGATAATGCAGCACTTGAAGCTAAGGGGTGGCAAGTAAAAACCTGCTACAGGTGTTGGCTTTAAAATTAACTGATTACTTTACCCTGCATAGACAAAGCATACGTTCATTTTAAGTACAGTAAAAGTATAACAATACTCTTTTAAACTGGTACAATATTATTCCTATTCTAAAGAAACTGTTATTGACTGTTATTAACAACTCTAAATTATGTCTCTTGAGAGACTTAGGGGGTGATTTACTAACCTAAACACACGTACGCACTAGGTGCGTGTGATTTTTACACAGCAAAACGTATTTATCAACCAAAAAGTCTCTAAAAGCATATTTCCACTAATGCCATATATGGAAAAATCATGCACATGATGCATATATAATGCTGCTTCACAGTTTAGACAAAAATGGTTAGCTCATACATACAACGCAAGCAACACAATGTAGAGCTAATTTACACAACATCACCTTGCAATTCATGCAAGGCTTTGCACAACACACCTGCTGGGTGTGTACACACTACAAAGGTGTCTAGATTCCAATAGATCATGCTGGGAGGGAACACACTACAGAGGTGTATACTTGTTTGTGGCGTGTTTATAAGGTTAGTAAATCAACCCCTTAATGTCACCTAAAATTGTATTATCGTTTTAAATAGCTGCAAAGATTCTTCAGCTTATATACTTTTTATTTCTGATTTCAAAATTCTCCAGAGGTATATTAAAGGCTTCCAAAACTTCTAAACAGAAAATAATAAACTTACAACTATGTGTTCATGTTACAGCACTACGGACATTATTTTATTGCAATGTTACATGTTCTAACTCTTTCTGTGTGTGAAATTGTATCCTGTTATTCCTCAATACAAGTTCTATTTGTTACCATTAGAAACTAAATAGATCTAGGGGTCAATTATATTTTTCTTCTCTGGGCAATTGTAAAAAGTAGGAATATTAACCCTTAGACTTATGGAATGCCACTGCTTAATTCAAACTATTGGCATATTTACAATTTCAGTAATATAATCTAGCTGCCACCCTATTTAAAAAAGGAGGAGGTAGGCATAAAGTTAGAAAGATTTGGTGGGGGGTCCCCCTTAACGGAGAAACCAAAGTAATCAAAATGATTTCATAATCAAAATATTTCAACTGGAAACATCAATCAATCTGTTTCAATTGTCAATATTCCGAAGGGGTATTACACTCAAATATTATATAATGTCACAAGAAAAAAAAAGAAACCCCAATAGGGATATACTCCTTGGGAATTAATACAGCACACTATTATATGAAAAAATATACATTTTATTTATCAAATCTATTAAAATTAATTAACTAAAACCATGAATCATTGTGTAACCTGCATGATATTATGAACAGTCTTAGATGCACATGATTATATAGGGAAATCAAACAATCAAATATTCAATAATCTGACTAATTCATGAGATGGACACGCATGTAGTTTGTCTTTCATTCTACTTGATTGGGAATAGGTAGTTAGCAAGATCAATCAAGCATAATTTAAAGGCAGTCCAATTTGAACATCATTAATGAAGGAATTATTATTTAAGTGACGTCTCACTTTTAAACAAAAACTGCAATCCAAAGCTTGAGCCAGCAGCAGGTCATGTATAAATGGATGCAGGTATGATTCAAAACAGCAAGTGGATGACCAATTTGCAGCCTGAAATATCAGAACGGCCAGACAGTGATGATAGCAACTACAGTCTCATGTAACATACACATGCATGGATATGACAATAAGCGGTCAATGTTCTAAGTTTGAGCCAGACCTTATAATATATATACAGCTCGCAAAAGTAAGTCAAACATTCCAAGTTTTAGTCAAACCTTGTAATATACATGGCTCACAAAAGTAAATCAAACGTACCTTAAAGCAACTGGCCTCCAGCAAGGGTACAGGCTGTGATACTTAGCCTAATCCTGGCATGTCCCATTTCATGTTTGAAGTTGATTTCCACATTGCTGACTAGCCCGATAACTGGTCTGTTCAGGCTCACTGATAAGTTAGTCATGGATACATGTATCAGCCAGATAGTCATAGCATCATGCAGGGAGATACGAAATCCATGTGTTACAACGAGGGGTTCCTAAGAGGGACGTGGCAGGAAAAGGTTTGTCCAAAATGGTTTCTATACGCATTCGCTTCCTTTTGACCTCTCACAAGACAGGGTACGTTCCAATACATATAAACCAGAAGATAAAAAGTTAATTTATATGTGTTCCATCTCAAACATAATTACCATTTCAAATATAATTTCAAATATAATATTTATCAAAACAACACAGGGATTATATAGTATATCAATGTACTTGAAGTACTTGAAAGTATCAGGGTTATTCACAAAAGGGTGAAGAGTTTGGAGAAGGCAGGGGAAGTGAACAATCTAGGACAACATAGCTGAACTGGAAAGTGAGCTGAATTGGAAAAACATTTCCAAATCAGCTACTTTGGCATAGATTGTTCACTTCTCCTGTGTTCTTCAAACTCTTCACTCTTTTGTGAATAACCCTGTATATCTATTTTATTCTGATGCTTGTACTGTATGTATACATTCTCAAACCTGTGTATAATTAAATTAATTTGCAACCCTTATTTTCTATGAGTGAAAACTCAGACTCCTAGATGCTACAAAAAACAGCTAAAGTTAAGATCTTCATTAATTCATTTGATTTAGTATAGTGAACTTCCTCTATATTCTCTATGTAGAAAAATGTTATCAAAATATCCACCTCGATTACTCTTATGCACACTATCTAGTGTGAGGAAATGCAGTTTACTAGTGTTACCCCATGATGTTGAACTATATGTCTAGCTACTAGAGATCTCATGTTCCAAGATGTAAGGTCCCGAAATGATCTGAAATCCTTTTCTTAAACATACGTTTAGTTTTTCTGACGCAGAACATGTCGCATTGACAGGGGAGCAGATACACTACTCCTTCTTTTTCACAATTTACAAAATGTTTGGATGTCACTTGCAGTGCCTTTGGGGTACAAATCATTCTACCTGTTTTTATATATTTGCACATTTAGTAGAGACATCAGAAATGGGCCATAAATACTTGTTTATGTGCATTAAGGTGCCTTTCTAAATAAATGGCAACGTAACACAATACACATGTAGCCCAGGTACAGCATTATCTCCTTTAAGAGTTAATTGATGCTGCTGCCCGGGATCTCTGCAGCAGAAGCTTATGGGGATTGAAGTCCACAGCTGAGAAGGGAATGTACTGAACTGAATTACTTAAACTACAATCCCTAGGGTGCTGTGGCGCAAAAGAGAGAATTAACTGGGTGTGCATAGAGGAGCCCGGGCATTCCAGTGTGGGGCAAACCAGCAGACATTTGAAGGAGAACTGCTCACTTGTAAATCTCTTGTGTCAACTGCTGCACAGAAAAAGATGCTACACACTCTCTGGCTGAAAAAATATTGTTTTACATTGCTAGTGCATGTGCCACTCGATTTGTGTGGAGAAAGCAAGCTGAAGCTCTTTGTGGACGAACAGACACCACGTTGGGGATTTTAGCTGCTGCCAGAGCCCAAACACTGCTGACCGCATCCCGGGAGGACTGAGTCACTGACATTCGGGGTCGTTACTAGTGGTGCCTCTCATCTGAAACCGTTGCAAAGAAGCAGAATGTTGGCTGGAGAAGGTGAATGCTCTCCCTTCTCACTGACCAATCCAGAAGTCACCACCTTCACTACAGAAAGGGTGAGAGGCCTCCGGCCACTGCACTACTGTTTGTCAGATTACTTCACCAATTGCACCTTGGACCCCATTAATGGCTTGCCAAAGAAATACCACTGACCAGTTGGTTAGAGACCTGGGTCTATTGGGACTAATGTCTTGCATTTGCAGTCTATTGTCAGTTAACAGGACTACCTCAGTCAGTATAACATTGCCTTATGTGGTACTTAGCTGTGGTAGATTTATGCACAAGTATCTAAGGTGATGTTAGCATATGCTGTTGTGTATTGTTTCCCTCCTTTTTTACATTTAATGTGGTGAGATACTACTTGTTTAGTAAACCTCTTATAAAACCTCACAAGGTGTGCTGGTGTGTTGTGGATCCAATACAAAAGGTCTATCACAGAGGTACAACAGAGGATCCATCAACTATTCTCTGTGGCTCCTTAAGGGGGTGTGCTACACACATATACCCCATGCATTAGTGTGATTTGTGTTAGGTAGTGCTAAAAGGTGCATTTTACCAGCTGTTACTGCAATCCATGGTAGTGCACAGGATATTTTTTGTGTTGTATCAAAATGACCATCCTGAACTTCCGGTTCCGGCGCCTGATGTAGTGGACGCAGGGTGCAGAACTCCCGCACAGCCAGGGCTAACCTACATATAAAATCTGACCCCAGCAACGCAAACTAGCCGGTCGGCTTCCCGCACTGCTAACTACCTCTTCAGGAGCATGGACAAGTTCCTTGCTAAATGCCGAACAGGTCCTCGAGGCAAAGGCACTCCTGTCCGGGGTAAGCGACCTCATACGCAGCCCAAGATGGCCGCCACTCCAGACATGCAGGATGTTAGCGCCTCATCGGAGGAAGACATGCCTGCATTATCTGACCACAGCATGATTGCAACAGAAGTGGCCAAATTACTTTGCCCTACCATCCAGGGCGCCGTCAACAAGGTGGTATTCAAGGGCATACAATCTCTGCGCCACGATCTCCGGAATCAAGCTCAAAGGATCACCGAGGCAGAGACCCGCATAGCGTCCCTGGAGGAAGGAGCGGACACTTCGACATCCCACATACAATCTACCAACAAGCAGGTCCAACTTCTACTAGACAAGGTAGATGACCTCGAGAATCGCTCCCGCCATAATAACATACGGATAGTCCTACCGACCATCGATGTTGGCGTCTATCTGCGCTCATAACATTACGGATATCCTAAGCCCAGATCCAGGATGCAAGGTGGAACGAGCGTATCGTGTGGGGCCTCCAAACTCTGACAGGAAGGGTCTGTGACCTATAATAGCCAGATACCTGGATTATACTGATCGTCTGGCGGTTATGCAAGCATTTTGTGCCAAAAAATAACTCTATCTTTGCGGGCATCGTCTTCTCATATTCGCGGACTACTCGGTGGAAGTTACCAGGAAACGCAAAGTGTTCAATAGAGTCTGCTCGATCCACTATCAAAAAAGGATCAGATTTACTCTGGCCTATACGGCGACTCTCTACTTTCAAACGGAAAATGGCTCTCCCCACTCGTTCCAGGACCCGGAGGCGGCATTCAAATTAATCGAGCGGTTGGAATCCCCTGCAGCTTCCATGGCGGCCAGGCGGTCTCCCCCTCCACAACGCACCACCACCCCAGCCAGGAAGACAGCGGTGTGCTTGCCGATGACACCCACCGATTCACCCTGAACCTGGGCGGCTGCTATCAAATCTCTGCCCACCGAAAGGTACGTCGGATTTCTACCCTCATGGGGGCGCATACGGAGGGTGGAAGATAAATATCTAGAGGTGGATTTTTCTGCACTTCTGTTGGGGCCCAAGGGTACTACAATCCCAAAACTTTCCTAGTCTGCTTGCTCCCAGTGATATACCTAAACGGGAAGGCCCTCTTTGTATTACCGAGGATTGCAGAGATATCACTACCATCTAACGATTGTTTGCAATATCGCAAGTGTTGTGGACATTTTACTAGGATGTGTTTTTAGTATATTGTAATATTGTCATCATGTCTCTCAGTGTCTGGATTTAAATAGGCACTGGGGTTAAACCATTGGAGTAGATATCTTATGCGCGGCGGAGCAGTGTTTTCTTAGCGAGTGTGTGGACGCCAGGCTAGGGCCCCTGCGCGGTGCGTGGATTTATTGGTTCGGCGTGTATACAACTTGCTTTGAGGACATAGTATTATTTAAGATACATATCTGCCTTTATGAAAGGAACGTGCGTTCGTATTTCTGCGTCTGATCAGCGTGCTGGAAATGGTATGGCATTGTCCCTGAACGTTATTGGGCATTGCTCACTGAGCCGTGCTGGATCAGGTTCTCTCCAGTGGTAATTGGAGATGATATGTTGATATGTTATGTTGATATGTTGATGTAGTGAGGAAGTGATGTTGGTTGTTGACATCACTTCCTGGTTTGCTGGTTGTTGACATCACTTCCTGTTTGAAATCACTTCCTGGTTTGCTGTGTGAGACATCACTTCCTGTTTGACATCACTTCCTGTCTGACATCACTTCCTGTTGGGCAGCTATAAAAATAAACAAATACCTGTGCTGAGTCTCTAAGAATGGAACTAGCAAGAAAGCAACACCTGTCTCCTAACTCTACATCAAAAGAGCGTAATACAACCGTGCTTTTAAGCACGCAGGAAATTCTTTGTGTTTGACATAATTAAACCAAACGAATTTCCGTAACAGAATGGCGAGCCAGGTAGGAGTTGGCAGGGGTTCTTTGCGCAGTGGACAAAAGGTGAGAGACTGTAAGTAAAACTGTATTTTTGCCCGCTGTGTCAGAGAATTTCTGCTCGATGAAAGAAGGTTTTCGCTCTTTGTGCCAGGACTAGGTAAGTGCCTTTGAGTTGTGTAGTTTGAGTAGATTGTGCAGAGATTGTATGGTCAGATTGTTACACGTGTGGTGAGAGGGCTGCTGTGTATGTGAGATGAGCTCAGTGTTAAGTTTTTGCGGTAAAAGTGTTTTATGCTGAGCAGAAATCTATTTGTTTTTGGCCTGGAAGTCAGTCTGATGCAGGTTTTGTCTTCTATGCTCTAAAGCTCAGTTATTGGTGTATTTCTCTGTGTTTGTACTGGATCTCAGAGCGACCATCTTGGTGTCCTTTGTCATGGTCCAGTGACCATGTGGCCAGTGGCCATCTTTGTTTTCCTTTGTGTTTGTTTTTGCATTGAGGACCACATGGCTGTGCGGCCATCTTGTTTTTGTAATTATTTTATTCGATTTTAGTTTTAGAAGGCAGTTTTAGTGCTATTGTTGCAGTTCTGAATTAAAATTTGTTTTTTGTTGTATTCGGTTTGGTGCTGCAGGTTTTTAACAAGGAATTCAGTTTTAGGCTGGTTCACTTTCTGCTGAGTTTGATATCTATGGAAAGCGATTTGTTTGTTTTTTGCATCAAACGTCTGTTTTGTGCAGGATAGTGATTTTGTCTTTTTGTAACTCTTATCATTGTGTGAACATTAGGGGCAGTTTAGTGAAATTGTCCTAGAGTTACTGATTTTGCTTAATGCTTGAGTGTCTGTGGCTGTTATACTGAATTGTGGAATTGTTTGGCAAATCACTTCCTGTTTGAAATCACTTCCTGGTTTGCTGTGTGAGACATCACTTCCTGTTTGACATCACTTCCTGTCTGACATCACTTCCTGTTGGGCAGCTATAAAAATAAACAAATACCTGTGCTGAGTCTCTAAGAATGGAACTAGCAAGAAAGCAACACCTGTCTCCTAACTCTACATCAAAAGAGCGTAATACAACCGTGCTTTTAAGCACGCAGGAAATTCTTTGTGTTTGACATAATTAAACCAAACGAATTTCCGTAACAGAATGGCGAGCCAGGTAGGAGTTGGCAGGGGTTCTTTGCGCAGTGGACAAAAGGTGAGAGACTGTAAGTAAAACTGTATTTTTGCCCGCTGTGTCAGAGAATTTCTGCTCGATGAAAGAAGGTTTTCGCTCTTTGTGCCAGGACTAGGTAAGTGCCTTTGAGTTGTGTAGTTTGAGTAGATTGTGCAGAGATTGTATGGTCAGATTGTTACACGTGTGGTGAGAGGGCTGCTGTGTATGTGAGATGAGCTCAGTGTTAAGTTTTTGCGGTAAAAGTGTTTTATGCTGAGCAGAAATCTATTTGTTTTTGGCCTGGAAGTCAGTCTGATGCAGGTTTTGTCTTCTATGCTCTAAAGCTCAGTTATTGGTGTATTTCTCTGTGTTTGTACTGGATCTCAGAGCGACCATCTTGGTGTCCTTTGTCATGGTCCAGTGACCATGTGGCCAGTGGCCATCTTTGTTTTCCTTTGTGTTTGTTTTTGCATTGAGGACCACATGGCTGTGCGGCCATCTTGTTTTTGTAATTATTTTATTCGATTTTAGTTTTAGAAGGCAGTTTTAGTGCTATTGTTGCAGTTCTGAATTAAAATTTGTTTTTTGTTGTATTCGGTTTGGTGCTGCAGGTTTTTAACAAGGAATTCAGTTTTAGGCTGGTTCACTTTCTGCTGAGTTTGATATCTATGGAAAGCGATTTGTTTGTTTTTTGCATCAAACGTCTGTTTTGTGCAGGATAGTGATTTTGTCTTTTTGTAACTCTTATCATTGTGTGAACATTAGGGGCAGTTTAGTGAAATTGTCCTAGAGTTACTGATTTTGCTTAATGCTTGAGTGTCTGTGGCTGTTATACTGAATTGTGGAATTGTTTGGCATAGTTGGTGGTTATTACAGGTACTGCAGTGTAAAAGGGGGGTGCTTTGTAGTTCTGTGCCAAAAGTATTTGGACATTTTTAAAGAGGTAGCGAAAGTGGAAAGTACGGCGACCATTGTTGAAGCCATGCAAGGATCTTCTGACCCGTGGCTGCAAGCACAGAATTGTGTAGCACACATGGTTGCTTCCAGACAGTGGCGCAAACGAAAGGGAAAGTATGCTCTTATTTTTGCTGCTGGTTGGATAGCAGATAAATATCATGAGTTCTGTAGGCTGAAGCTGAGTTTGGAAGGACAGGTGGAAGATTTAAAACTTGAGATTGGGAAATTGAGAACTCTTGTCCAGCACGCTGCTGAAGCTAGCACTGAGTATGAATGTACTGTGACTGAGCTGCGCAAGGAAAATGAACGGTTGTCTGAAAGCGTAATGGAAGCACAGGCTTCGGTAAAGGAATTGTCTGGTCTCTACGGGAGTGCAAAGGCCGAGCATTCTCAGGGTCTGGCCCAGATAGAGTCAGTGAAACAACCGTTAGAGAGTCATAGTGCGATTATGACTGCAGTTGATGTTTCTGGGAACTCTGGGTCAGATTCTGAAACTGACTCAGGGATTGATGATGTAACTGTAGTTGGAAGTATTAATACAGTGGCAGAGGTTACGTCAGATGAGTCTGTGGTGAGTCCGCAGCAGGGTAAGTCGGAGGTTTCGTGCGGGGAGGCAAACTAAGCGTTGTTTCGCATGCCAAAGAATTGGGCACATTGCGAGGTACTGTGCTGTAACTAATGGCAACATACACAGATTCTAAGTTTCCCAGAACCACACCTAGGAGTAAAGTGGTTTATTCAGCAAGGAGGCGTAATGGTTCCAGACATGGTTCTTTGCAAAGGCATAGAAGCCAGGGACATCCAGGGTCTTGGACTCATGGAACAGATTTTAAAGCCCGATATGAATTGTTGAAATGGGAAAATAGTAAGCTTAGGGAAGAACGATCTTGGTTCTGGGAACAGATCCGAGTTTCAAAATTTGTGTACCAGAGAAGGGGGGATGAAGAGATGTTGTTGAGATCTTTCTAAACCATTTTACTGTTTGTATTTTTCAGGAAAAAATGGAAGACCGAAATTAACATAACTTTTCTTTCCCTAGAAACCTGTATTGGGGACCTTTTTGTAATGTTAAATCCTGATAAATCTTAAATCCAGCAAGTAGCCATTTTTATCATTGTTAGTTTTGCTACTACGTGCGATTAAACGGGACATGATCTAACCAACTAACAGTATTGAATAATCAGTATTGGGGCTGAGGGATATTCACAACCCACTAATGCATTCCCTGGGTTTCAACCCCTGGCTTAGCGGAAGCTCACGTTCTCACTCTGTAGAGCTATAGTGGGAAAAAAGTGAAGTCACAAAATGTGCATTACTGTTTTAATATTTTTTTTAATCTGTTTCTTTTATTTTGGTTTGTTTTGTTCTTTTTCGACTCAAAGTTTGGTCCTGTTGACCGACAAACACTGGCCGACATAGTTAGTGCCTGTGCCCATACAGCACATTGTTGTTCGGTATTAACAGCTTTTAATATGTTGTACAGCCCGATTGACTGTTTCACCTTTGTGTCACAATGGTCTTATGAGTCAATACTATTAGGAGGGCAAAGCCCATTCATACTAGTAAGCACAAAAATACATGTCTTCATGCTAATGTTTACGATATTAATAATGGATATGTTTTCCTGTGATTTCTCCCAGCTGGTTCACAATCCAACATGAGAGAGGTCTCCTGGAATACTAATGGCCTGAGATCCCCAGCCAAATGCATGATGGTCCTTCGCCATCTAAAAAAGATGAAAGCGGATATAGTGTTCCTGCAGAAAACCCATCTATCCCAGGAGGATGTTAGTAGACTACACAAACTGTGGGTGGGCAAGATTATCAGCTCCCCTGCTGTGGGAAGAAGGGCTGAGGTAGCTATACTATTTAATAAATCTTTGACATACAAAGTAGTACATGTTGACGCAGACCAAGAGGGGCGTAAATTATGGGTCAAAATCAGGATACACAACAAAATGTTCTCGTTGTACAATGTATATTTCCCGAACTCCACTACAGCCGCATACTTCCAGGAGACCACCTCATGGATACTACAGGATGATAACCCAAATAAGCTCATAGGGGGCGACTTCAATTCAGTCATGGTTCTGAACGAAGATAGGTCGGGCAAAGCGAAACTCAACTCTAGATCAGGAACCTCCTCCCATACTCCTTTGCTTGAAATGTCCACCAACGCTAACCTTGTGGACGTCTGGAGGGTCAGGAATCCCCTGGAGTACACACATTTTTCGTCAGTTCACAGTTCCTTTGCCAGGTTGGACTACTTCCTGGCAACGGAGACAGTGGACTCTCTAGTTACTGACATTACATTATACCCCATAGCCATATCGGATCACGCACCAATACTGATCCAGCTGCAATCTTCCCTCCCAAGAGGGGATTTTTATATAAGGCGTTTCCCCTCACATGGCATGGCGAGAATATGAGTCTTTTAAAAGCGCTCATAAGCACACTGCAAAAGTGGCATTGAGAGGGAAAATCATGTCGTATGTTGCTGCTAGAAAGAGGAAAGCCAGAGCCCAATATGCATTGACTGATTCTGCAGAAAATAGGGAAACGTGGACCAAAGCAAAGTTAAACTTTGAATGGTGGAATACTCAACAACACCTATACTATCACACTCACTCTAAATTTAAATTTCCCAAGTTTGGAAATAAGTCGGGCAAAATGTTGGCAAAAATGGCCAGTCAACGCAATACTAGAACACACATAGCATCCCTGTGTTTGGAGGGAGGGACCGCAACCTCTGACCTGAAACGCATTAACCAAATGTTCGAACAATTTTATAGCAAATTATATTCGGCAACCCCTGTAAATACGGAACTAGGCGACCTCTTCTTAAAGTCGCTGTCAATGCCTAAAATAAACAGCGATGAACTCTCCCACCTAAATGAAGACATTTCCTTGGAGGAGATCCAGAACGCTCTCAGAATCTCCTCCAATGGCAAATCACCGGGTCCAGATGAATACTCAAATGAATTCTATAAATTACTTCTAGAAGAAGTCTCTCCTACACTACATAGGGTTTTTAACAAAATATGGCAAGGAGGAGAATATCTGAAGACGGGCTCAGACGCGTATATTAGATTACTGCCCAAAAAAGACAAAGACCCGACTCTTCCAGGCTCTTATATACCAAGTTCCCTGATTAACACAGATGCAAAGCTGCTGTCAAAAATCATAGCGGATAGGTTGGCAAGTCTTTTACTCTAATTAATATCCCAAGCCCAAGTCGGCTTCATTAAAGGCCGTTCTGCGGTAACTAACATACGCAAACTGCTATCAGTCTTAGAATATGCTAAAAGCCACCCGACTTCCTCTCTAGCCCTTATCTCTATTGACACCGAAAAGGCATTCGACAGCATCAGATTCTGATGGCTATATAGAGTGCTGGATGAAATGGGGTTTTCAGGCCGGTTTAAGAACTTCCTAGCAGCAATGTATGCCTTTCCTAGCGCCCGTATTTGTACGTCAGGTAATATATCCAACAGTTTCCCCTTACTACGGGGAACCAGACAGGGCTGCCCGCTGTCGCCGCTGCTGTTCAACTTGGCAATGGAACCGCTGTCAGTATACTTCCAGGACACTCCAGACATCCATGGGGTCCCTTTCCAAAAATCACGAATTGAAATAATGCTGTTTGCAGACGACATCATACTATTTTCTAATAATCCTTCTAGCGACATGCCTGTCATCCAAGCCACATTCCAACATTATCAGAAGTTTTCAGACCTGGCCATAAATGCCTCCAAGTCAACTATCCTCCCCCTGACCTCCCGAGCTTTGACCTCAGTAGGCCCCTCTAGCATATATAGCATTGCCAAGGGATCTATCGTATACCTAGGTCTTCACATAGGCAACGCCCCGTCCTCCCTATACAATTTAAATGATCCCCCTCTCTTTGAAAAGATAAGAAAGGAGTTGGCTGCGTGGCGGGACCTCCCTCTCTCGCTCTTTGGCAGAATACACCTAGTAAAAATGATACCTTTCACCAGGCTATTATACCCGATGCAGACACTGCCCCTTCTCCTGAACCATAAGGATGTCACGTCCTTGAATAAAGCTTTCTCTGCCTTTATTTGGCAAGGAAAAAGGGCAAGGATTGCTCTACGAAAACTATTTCTGCCCAGGGGCGAGGGAGGTATGGCCTTCCCCAATGCTAGACTATACAACTTGAGCTGTTTTCTTGGACACTCAGCAGACCGGATAAACTCTGACTGGATTAAGCATCAGAGATTAATGATCCAGGGAATATCCGATTGCCTTATGGGATCAGGAAGGAATTTTTTCCCCTGTTGGAGCAGATTGAACCGTGCTTTATAGGGGTTTTTTTTGCCTTCCTCTGGATCAACATTGGGTAATTGTGGGCATAATGTTCTGTTTAGGCTTTTTTTTTCTCTTTGTATCTGTATAGGTTGGACTCGATGGACTTGTGTCTTTTTTCAACCTGACTAACTATGTAACATCCCACTATTCCAACTTTCAGCTGGAAACGGAAATGGCTCATCCTTGGAGGCTTTCCACCCGGCAGGATGATATTCCTACTGAACATATAGTTGAGAAATTACTAAAAGGATATCGTGCTACCTGTAAAGTCATGGTCAATGAACAGTGGAGAGAGACACAATACAAAATCATGCATAGAGCATATTATTGTCAGGAACGCAGGCTGTTCCGGACTCTGAGGCCAGCGGCGTCCCGTTGCTAGGAGACGCTCGGGTCGGGTCTCGTCTCCGGCTCCGCCCCCAACAATTGCCTCTGCCTATTTAAACTGAGGCTGAACACTTGCTCGACTTTCTAGCAAAATAGTACGTCGAGCAAGCTATTAGGACCCCTCATCTCGAGCAGAGACCCTGTGACCAGCCTCTGGAACTATTGAGCCATCGATCCAGCCTCCAGCTACCCCCAGCACCAAGGAACAGTTACATTTCCCCTGACTGGACTCTCACCAAACAGCAAGTATATCTCTGCCATACTATATACAGGGGAAGTGTTGGTGCTGCCACCTTGTGGGGAAGCCTCATATCACATCCTCTCTGCTATTCTGCTATCTGCTCCATTACTGCTGCTTAGCCATAGTCGTTGTCACCTGCATGTAACTCATATTGGGCTTAGTGACGTTAACTGGCTCTCTCCTCAAACACTGCTGCACCATATACCCTGGACTGTTAATTCCTCAAGCATATTAGATAGACTCAAGTTAGGTCCTTAGTGAAGCAACTAAGGCATCGAACTACAAATCACAACACGGCCCCAATGCTGTATAATTGAGGGCGTGCCTATACAACACAAATCCACCTCAATGCTCCCAGGATAAATGGTGTATGATGTGTAAGGGGTTCCGACTGCACTCACTGAATTAAAGTGTTACCGTGAACCTCCCTCCTGAACCATTTCCACTTACCTCCGCAGCTGAGATCCTACACTCGCCATCGTGCTCGCAGGAATCGTTACAATTATGCATTTCAGATTAAGCGCAAACAGGCAAGGACAAGGAATATTTGGACCACTGCCCCAAGTGCCAGCTAAAAGCAGCCTCACTGTTCCACTGTCTGTGGGAGTGCCCAGTGATACGGACATTCTGGGCCAGGGTCATTGACTTTGTTGCCTTTGTAGTGGGCCGACTGATACCGTCAGAAGCTCTTTTAATTCTGTTTAACTACTGGGATGACCCTGCTGATTTCAGTAGACACCATAGACATTGGATTAGTATCGCCCTGCTGTCAGCCAGGAGAGGCGTTCTGAGAGAGTTGCTAGCTCCCAATCCTCCTACCATTCAGGGGTTGCGTTCAGACGTTCTCCACTTACCCCATCTGGAAAAATTAGACGCAGAAATGCTACTGGCAGATGATAAGAAAATATCCTCCTTCTATGACAGATGGTTGCCATTTATCAATATTGCCTTTACATTTGCAGAGAAAGAGAAATTTCTATCTCCATTCAAATATACATCCAGTGCAATCTTCAAACAGCAGAGGGGAGCGAACTAGCTCAAGTTCACGTGTTCGTTGGTCATCAGCTCAGATGCCTCAAGCTGTTATGGCCCGAATATACTCATAAGAAAATGTGAGATCAATAAGGGAGTGAGGAATTTAACTTTGGTTCTAAAAGTATAGTGAAAACATGTCAGGTGATATATCAGCTCAAGGTTATTGGGTCTGTGACAAAGTATTATGGCCAAACAGCGCTCTGGATTGGGGCAATATGACTTATGAGAGATGCAATACACTAATCACACCTAGGAATGTTCACTCATTCTATACTTTTAGTTCCCTTCTCACCCACATGAAGGGGAAGGACAAAGGGAATAAAGTTAGTAGATGCAGAGAAGGCATAGTCTCTTAAACATGCAGTGCCAAATTGGAGAGGTCTGTAACCTCAATCTCTACCAAGGATTATTGTGATGTATAACTTTAGAATAATATCTGATTGTATTTGATGTAATGTGCCGAAAATCATGTACAAACCAATGTCAATATCTTTACATAATAATAAAAACTGTTTTGAAAAATAAAAAAAAATGACCATCCTTTAGAATGGCATCCCAATGCACGTGAAAAGCAGATGGAAACATGTTTTAGATACCTTGAGGTGTGATGACAGGCCTTTGAAAATGAAAAAAATATCAGTGATAATAATAGTCAAATGCCCTACTACTGGAGGCAGTGGATAACGTTTTCAATTTTGTTAGATGCTCAAAGGCAATTTTCTTCTGTGCACCAATATGGGGCACCTTCACCATGAGAACGCAACTACATATATATTGTGTCAGAGATGGCTGGGTGATATGATATTTTCTGTATTATTTGTTCTTTTCTAACACTCTTTAAGATGGTACCTTTTAAAGGTGCTATATAAAATAAAGTTTACTATTATGGTATTACCATGGTATTTGCCCTAATTAAAATCTAAATATAGGTGTGTTTTCAAAATGTTTCTATAATAAACATACATTGTATAAACATAGTGAGTGTATACAACTTATTACATCAGATAGTAATAAATATATTAATATACAATTAAAAAAATGATTATTATGCCTAGTGTATTACAAGGCTATCCTGGTTCATTTCAGCTCTTAGGATTTATCAGTCATCTTGAAATGGTGAACACTGATTCATAAGAGGTTGTATGTATATTAGTACATTAAAATTGCATAGCTATTCAAAACGTCACTGCTTGCTTCATGAGGGTCTCTCTTAAAACGCAAATAGGTGTGAAAAAGTCCAGTGAGCATGCCCATTGTTCCAAATATCAAATGCCTGAATAGTCTTTAATGAGGCAGACAAGCAGCCTCACTCATCCTCTCAGGATTTGAAGGGCAGAAAGAGGCAGAGAGAGAGAAAAGATTTCACTACATTATTCATAACATCTTGTTTGATTTTTTTTTATCCATCTGAAGTAGCAAGGTGGGGTGTTTATTATTCCACTGACCTGCACTGCTCTAAGTGGATGTGTATAAAAGTCCCATCACCTACTTGACAATGGCTCATTCTGAATTCAGTTGCATCACTACACTGGTGAAATGTAAAGGCCATGTGCTCTTAATACATAAACAAATGCAAACACACTGTGCATACATAAATACAATGCATCATGATGGAACAATTTAGCACAATTCTTTATTCCTGTTGGAGTTGCACATCAGCTGTGGATCTGGCATGTATTTGAAATACATACAAATGATTCCTTTTTTCTGAAAAAAATAAATAAAGAGAGAGGGAGAATGTTGGTCCTATTTATTGAATAAATGCTTAAATAATGGCATACTGTATTTAATGGCATAGACTAATATTTTGTTAATCATACTGATAAAGCTAGAGCTGAAGTGTATTTAAACCCAAAAACAAGAGTGTAATATGTATACCAGATATATTTTTTCAGATTTATTTTCCTTTATTTGTATCCAGTGACCCTGCCAGTAACACACTTTCGGTCCTAGCATTGTGTTGTGTCTAAGGAGTAGCAGCATTGCTACACTGGGTCAGGAAGTGTGTTAGGAATACAGAACACAACCCC